>NW_026000185.1:16120439-16137458 GCF_001458135.2 Marmota marmota marmota | reverse complement strand
CCCCCCCCCCCCATAAGATCACAAACTCACTGAGGACAGCAGTTTTGCATCTTCAACAATGTCCAGCATGGCGCCTGGCAATCCATCAAATAGCTAAATAGATAAAGTCAGGTAACCGTATCCAAACAGGGATTTTTAAACACCCACACATGTTCAGTGCTGGTCTAATTTGGGGACACGGCAACATCTCTGCCCTTTCTTTCCTTGTGGAATGAGATGGGAGTGTTACAGGCTTCCTCTCCAACTCCATGCCTCTGTCCTCTGATGGAAATCCAGCTCCAAGTGCCTCCCCTGGCCATCATGGCTAGAAGATGAACGTTCAGACCCTCCCCCCCCGCATCTGCTCAGCAGGTCCATTTCCTGCCCTGACATCATAAAATAATAATAATAATAATAATAATAATAACAATAATAATAATAATAATAATTGTCATAGCAACAACTACAAGAGCTACACTGAAGTACTACTCACCACCACACAGGCACCAGGCAAGAGGCTCGGGTCATTTCGTCCTTACACATTATTTTCAACAACTATAAATGGGCACGTGTGGAAAGAACAGGGCTTTGCCAGTCTCATGTAGACAAAGAGCCCGTTTGGTTCCAGCGAGTAGTTTGTGGGAGAGGTAACAAAGGACCTCTCTAAAAAATCCCAACCTTTTCTATTCTCATTTAATAATTCTGACACTTTAAAGGTGACCTTGTTCTTCTGGCTTGTAGATCTGGACTTTTGCTTTAGGTTCAAAATAAAGTAACAAAACCAAGCCCCCCCCCCCAAAAAAAAAAGTGTATGTGGGGGGTGTGGGGGGCAGATTTAAAGAAATATATTAAGTAAACCATAGTATTACCTGTAGCCAAAGTAGTGACCACGGAAGGTAAATAACTGTTAAATGTTAAACGCAGGCTGAACTTTAACTAGTGTGGTCCCTTGGGTCTTTAGCCAAGTGAAAAAAAGAAATCAACAAACACTACAAACAGCCTCAGATTTCACCTCCAGGTGATAAGGTCTGTGTTTGGAGTGTATACACAGTTGAGTCCAAGGGTTTCAATCAGTTTACAGTTTCAACCAACCCAGCAAAGTGGAAATAGAGTCCCCGTGGGGACCTGGCTGATGGGCAGCCCCTGCCCAAGCCCCAGAGAGTCCCAGACTACTGTCTAGACCTTGGCCATGAACTTGTGAGGGCTTCACTGGCAACAGATTCCGATACAATGTTGCACACGGCAGTGTTTGTTTTCTTAGAAGAGACAAGGACTGCTCCCTTTGGGAAACATTGTTTCCCCCCCTCCCTGCAATTTGATAACACAGAGCCCAGAGCTTTGGCCCAAGTATAACTGTATGTCTGAGCTTCTTATTTGGACAAAACCCAAAGCAATGCTATTGTAGGGTCAATTTTTATATTCCTCTTGTGCACAAGAGATTGCAACTGGATAACTCAAGACCAAAAATGTTTTATTGGTTGCTACTGTTTGCACAGTATCTATCTATTTATTTATTTATTTATATAATTCCCACTTTTAAATAAAAGCTTCATTAATTTGCAAAGCATATGATTTGCCCATTTAAAGTGTAAAATTTGTATGCTCATGGAGTTGTTCAACTACTGCCACACAATCAAGATTAAAATATTAAGATTTTTTTTTTTTAGTTGTAGATGGGCACAATACCTTGATTTTATTTATTTATTTTATTTTTATTTTTAAAATATTTATTACATATTTTTTTGTTATTGAGTTTTAAATGTCATGTTTTTAAAATGTTTATTACATATTTTTTTTTTTAGGTGTAAATGCCTTTATTTTTATGTGGTGCTGAGGGTCTCACCCGTGCTAGGAGAGCGCTCTACTGCTGAGCCACAATCCCAGCCCTTATTTATTTATTTTTATACGGTGCTGAGGATGGAACCCAGTGTCTCACACGTGCTAGGCAAGCGCTCTGCCGCTGAGCGACAACCCCAGTACCAACATTAAAACATTCTGACGGGCGCAGTGGTGCACACCTGTCATCCCAGAGGCTCAGGAGGCTGAGGCAGGAGGATCGCAAGTTCAAAGCCAGCCTCAGCAAAAGTGAGGTGCTGAGAAACTCAGTGAGACTCTGTCTCTAAATAAAACACAAAATAGGGCTGGGGATGGGGCTCCGTGGTTGAGTGTCCCCTGAGGTCAATCCCTGGTAACCAAAAAAAAAAAAAAAAATTCTTTCCTTCCCCCAAGACACTTCTCACATCTCATTTATCCACTCATCGGGTGATGGGAATTCGGGCTGCTTCTGCTCTGGGGCTATTCTGATAATACCTCCCTGGATGCTCACAGGAGAGTTTTTGTGTGGACACATTTCTGTTTCTCTCCGGTGTTTACCTAGGGGTGGATATACCCGCGGTCCGTCCTGCAATTCCATGCCGAACCTTTTGAGGAATTGCCAGTCTTTTCTGAAATGACGGTACTATTTTACAGCCATGTACCAGGCTTCCAATTCCTCCAGATCCTTGATGATGCTTTTGTTATTTTTATCTGTTTTTTTTTTTTTGAGAAAATTATTACATTCATCTTTGTGGGTGTGAACTGGTATCTGACCATAGTTTTGATGGGGCTTTTCTTGATAGCGAATGATGTTGAACATCTTTCCATGTGATTACTGTCATTCTGTCAATTGCATGGTCATATATCATCTCTGGAGAAGTGTCAATTCAGATCCTTGGCAGATTTTTAAATTGGATTTTGTGTCCTTTTGTTATTGGGTTCTAAGTGACACACACATATATATATATATATTCTGTATACAAGTCCCTTATCAGACATAGGATTTGCAAAAATTTTCTTGCATTCTGTGTATTGTCTTATCACTTTCATGATGAAGTCCTTTGAAGCACAATGGATTTTGATGATTCTCAATTTGTCTATATTTGCCTTCTTTTTCTTTTGGTGGTCCTGGGGATCTAACCTAGGGTCTAGTGCATGCTAGGCAAGTACTCGGCCACTGAGCTACATCCTGATCCTTTTTTTTAAATTTGGAGACAGGGTCTTGATAGATTGCTATGTCCTTGTTAAGTGGGAGAAAGAGGCTGGCCTCCATCTTGTGATCCTCCTCCTTCAGCCTCCTGAGCTGCTGAGATTACATCTGTGAACCACTGTGCTCAGCTATATATTTTTTGTTGCTTGTGCTTTTGTGTCCTGCTGAGGATCTATTGCCAAGGTCATGGAGGTTTATTCCTATGTTTATTCTAACAGTTTTATAGTTCTGGCTCTTACATTTACGTCTTTGGTTCATTTGGAATTCATTTGCATGCTGTGGGACGCAGGGGCTCAACTTTATTTATTTATTTGCCCGTAGACACCCACTTTCCCCAGCAAGAATATTCTTGGCCCCATTTAGTTTGCACCTTTAGTTTTTTTTTTAATGTAAATTAAAGAAAACTTAAATAAACAGACAGATATACCATGTTCATGGATCATGAGGCTCAACATGCTAAGATGTGAATTAACCTCTACAGTCAACTCAATCCCAATCAATCTCTAGGCCCAATTACAATAGAAATCTCATAAGACCCTTTGTAGAAATCGACAAGCTGATTCTAAACCTTATACGAAAAAACAAGGGAACTAAAATAACAAAATACAAAATAAACCTACCCATATGCAAAATTTAAAAATTTTTTTGAAAAAAAAAATAACAAAGTTGAAGGATAAATACTATCTAATATCAAGACTTACTATCATGTACAGTAATCATGACAGTGTGGTACTGGTATAGCAATACACATATTAGCTGGGTATTGTGGCCTGTGTTTATAATCCCAATAGCTTGGGAGGCTGAGGCAGGAGGATCACAAGTTTGAGGCCAGCTTCAGCAACTCAGAGAGGACCTACACAGCTTAATGGGACCCTGTCTCAAAAAAAGAGGGGAGGCTGGGGATGTGGCTTGGAGGTTAAGCAACCCTACATTCAACCCCTGGTACCAAATACACACACACACACACACACACACACCAATGGAACTAAATAGGGAGTCCAGAAATAGACCTACAAAGTTGCCAAGGTAGTTCAACAGAGAGGTGATAGTCTTTCCAACAAAAGATGCTGAAATAGGTGAATGTCCACATTCAAAAAAATAATAATCTCAACTTGTACTCTACACTATGTACAAAAATTATTTGGAATGGATCAGAGACCTAAACACAGACTTGAAACTGTCAACCACACATAAGAAACTCTAGGAAAAAACCTGTGTGAACTTGGAGCAGGAGAGGGTCTTTTGGATAAGACCCTCAAATTATGCATCATCAAAGGGAAAAACTTGTAAATTGCACTTTCTTGGAATTAAAATCTTCTCTTTCAAAGATACTTAAGAAAATGAAAAAGCATGCAATGCAGCTGGTGGAAATACTTGTGATTCATGTCTGATAAAGAAATTATGAGCAGGATATATAAATAATTCTGACAAATAAATGAGAAGACAAAAGATTCTATGTGTGTGTGTGTGTGGGAGGGGACATGGAATAGCAAGGAATGGAATCAACCTAGGTTTCCATCCATGTATAAATGGATAAAGAAAATGTGGTATCTATACACAGTGGAGTATTATTTAGACATAAAAAAGACAGAAATCATAGCCTATTCAACAAATGGTGCTGGGAAAACTGGAAATTCATATGTAGCAAAATGAAATTAAACCTCTATCTCTCACCCTGCACAAAAATCAACTCAAAATGATTCAAAGACTTAGACACAAACAGAGACCCTGTGCCTAATAGGAGAAAAACTAGGCCCAAATGTTCATCATCATATTGGCTTAGGACCTGACTTCTTGAACAAGACTCCTAAAGCACAAGAAGTGAAATCAAGAATCAATAAATGGGTTGGATTCAAACTAAAAAGTTTTTCTCAGCAAAGGAAACAATCAATAACGTGCTGAGAGAGCCTACAGAATGGGAAAAAAAATCTTTGCCACATGCACCTCAGATAGAGCACTAATCTCCAGGATATATAAAGAACTCAAAAAACTTAGCACTAAAAAAAAACAAAACAAAACACACAATAACCCAATTAATAAATGGACTAAGGAACTGAACAGACACTTTACAGAAGAAAAAATACAGTTGATCCACAAACATTATGGAAAAATGTTCATCATCTCTAGCAATTAGAGAAATGCAAATCAAAACTATTCTAAGATTTCCTCTCACTCCAGTCAGAATGACAGCTATTAAGAATACAGACAACAGTAAGTGTTGGTGAGGATGTGGGCGGGGGGTGGTGGTGGTGGAAGGCACTCTCATACATTGCTGGTGGGACTGCAAATTGGTGCAGCCACTATGGAAAGCGGTATGGAGATTCCTCAGAAAACTTGGAATGGATCCACCATTTGACCCAGCTATCCCTCTCCACGGTTTATACCAAAGGACTTAAAATCAACATACCACAGTGACACAGCCACATCAATGTTTATAACAGCTCAATTCACAAGAGCTAAACTATGGAACCAATCTAGATGCCCCTCAATGGATGAATGGATAAAAAAAAATGTGGTACATATACACAATGGAATATTACTCAGCCTTTAAGAAGAATGAAATTATGGCATTTGCAGATAAATGGATGGAACTAGAGAATATCATGCTAAGTGAAACAAGCCAATCCCCCCAAACCAAAAACTGGATGTTTTCTCTGACAAGCAGATACTGATCCATAGTGGGGCAGGGGTATAGAGAAGAATGAAGGAAATTTGGTTTGTGTAGAGGGGAGTGGGGGGAGGGGGAGGGCTATGGGGATGGGAAAGATGGTGGAGTGAGACGGCCATTATTACTACCCTATATACATGTATGATTACACTACTGGTGTGACTCAGCACCATGTTCAGCCAGAGGAATGAGAAGTTGTGCTCCGTTTGTGTACAATGTGTCAAAATGCATCCTACTGTAAAATAAATTTTAAAAAGAAAGAAATCCTGTTATTTGTAGTATTGTGAGTGAACCTTGAGGACAATATGTTCAGTGAAATGTCAGGCATAGAAATATCATGTGTTCTCACTTATATGTGATTACCAGAGGTTAGGAAATGTGGTGGGGCAGGGAAAGGGAATGGAGAACGGATGTAATGGGTACAGGGTGCAGTTAGACAAGAGAAATAACTTTTCATGTCCTATAGCACAGTCGAGTAACTCTGGTGGACAAAAGTTAATTCAATATTTAAAGAGAGCTAGTTGAGATGACTTTGAATATTCCAACAAAAAGAAAAGACAAATGTCTTTCTTGATCTGATCATTGCACATTGTCTATGGGTTCTTAAATACCATTGTTGTACCCCATAAATATATACAATTATGTGTCCACTAATTTTTGTTTGTTTGTTACTACAGATTGAACCCAGGGGCACTTAACCACTGAGCCCCATCCCCAAATCTTTAAAAAATGTTTTATTTTGAGACAGGGTCTTGTTACGTTGCTTAGGGCTTTGTTAAATTGCTGAGGCTGACCTCAAAATTGTAATCCTCCTGCCTCAGCCTCCCGAGTCATTGGGATGACAGATGTGAGTCATGGCGCCTGGCTAAAATTTTTTAATATATTAAAAATTTCACTAAGTTCACTAGTATCCTTAGTACTAATAATGATGACAACTAACATTACTAGCCCCATTTTATGACTTGAACAAAATAAAAATCGTCTTCCTAGTTAATTCTTGATTGTACATGTGTAATAACAATAAATATATACACATTAAACATGGGCAAAAGACTTGAAATGACACTTTGGTAGAGAGAAGAGATGAATGGGTCTTAACACATGAGAAACTTCTCAACATCATTAGCCATCAGGAGAATGGAAATCAAAACCACATTGGATACTACGTCTCACTAGAAGACTGATCATGCTTAGCATTGGCAAACGACTGGAATCCCGCTCCAAGGCTGATTGGCATGCAATAGTGCTCACACTGAGGAAAAACCCCAGAGGTTGCTTATAAAGTTAAATGTGCACTTATCATATGACCCAGCAATCCCACTGTTATTTATCCAAGAAAACTGAAAAACAAACTCACACCAAGATTTATACATACTTATCTATATACAAAGCAGTCTTTTTTCTAATAGTCCCTAACTGGAAACAATTGAAATGCCCACCAGCACATGAGTAAATAAACCAATTATGGCATTTCCATAATGGAACACTATTTAGCAGTACAAAGGAATCCACTGTGGACACACGGTATGGATGGATATCAAGAGCACTAGTCTGAACAAGAGAAAACAGACCCAAAAGACAACACAGGCTATGAGTCTGTTTGTAAGAAACCCTGGAGGAGAGCTCATCCACAGCAGCACAAAGCAGGTGAGAGATTGCCTGGGTCTTGGCGGGTTGTGAATTGACTAGAAAGTTCCCCAAAAGAGATGATGAAAATATTCTGGATCTTGAGCCGGATGGTGGTTCACTGGATGTAAACCTTTGTAAACATTCAACAGATGACATTCTTACAGGGGATGCATCTCGTGACATAGGGGTTGTGTCTTCACACACTGTTAACACTTTCATGGACATTCCAAAATGATGAGATTCTATGTTTTAAAAAATTTGATTTTTTTTTCATTAAAAAAACATCAGATTGGACAACTGCCCCCACGTGGTGACATTCTGCTAAATTTGAAAGGCAGCTGCCCATCCCTTTTTCCCCACAAAGGTAGATGGATCACATAGGTCTCTGCAGTTTCCCCACGCCCTACTGTTTTATACCCAGCCCACTATACTCATTTTTTTTTTTTAATGAGCTATTTTGGCTTATGTGGACATCTCACTTGGTGAGCCCTGTAAATTGTAGGTCAGGTGCTTTCATTAAAATCCCCTGTCCTTATTTTTGTAGCACAACCTCAATTATCTCAGGATGTCAGGCATATGAGTTCTGGGGAATCTAGGCTCTTATAGCTAATTGAAGGTTAACCTGAAAATGGATTTGACTCTGGGTTATTGAAAAAAAAAATCCTGTTTCTTCCTCTACTCGGGCAGCCACAGAGCATGACTGGGTTCTTTGTTCTCGGGCACCTGGCCAGGTATCAGAGCCAGAGGTGGGGTGTGTGTGCCAGGCTAGAGAAACTGTTTTTGTTTTTGAGAGATGGAGACTCTGCCCAGGCTGGTCTCCAGCGATCCTCCTGCCTCAGCCTCCCGGGTGGCTGAGACCGTTGGTGTGCACCACCACGCTCACCTTGAAGGAGCTTTGAGGGACCCTCAGAATCACTCCAGAGGACTTGACCTGCCTGGTACATAATTTCTAGTTATAGATTCAAATATCATGTGCATTTCCAGGACCCAGAGTTTGGTCTCGACATAACTCTCTCAACCAAAAGGACTAGAGGCTTCTTAGGAAAATGGCTGAGACTAGGTTTGATAAAAATGCATAAAACGTACAAGATGATCCTGGGCTCCCTCATCTTATTTAGGAGAAAAGGGAAATATCAAAGATGACCGAGGTCCGTTGAAAGACCTCTTTGAAAAGGTTCTCACTGGGAAAGATGTTTTATCTTTAAAAATAAAATAAACTTTAAAAACCCTGCGATTAATTAGAACATATTAAATGCATAACAATTCTATAATTTTACAATGATGGATAGCCAAAAAATGGCACAAAGAAGTAAAACATTCATGCTATTAATAAATAAATGTCACTCATCAATGTGCCCCGTGGTGACACAGTTTACTAGCAGCTTGTGTGTTCAGTAGACTCCTTTAATTACTGCAAGGGTTTGGAAATTATAGCCCCAAACTCATTTGAAGGCCTGTTTTTGATGCTCTTGAGCTAAGAGTGGTTTTTACATTTTTTAAAAAGGTAAGGTATACGAGACATCCCAGCGGCTCAGGAGCCTGAGGCAGGAGGATCGAGGGTTCAAAGCCAGCCTCAGCAACTTAGCAAGGCCCTAAGCAACTCAGCGAGACCCTGTCTCTAAATAAAATATAAAAAGGGCTGGGCACGTGGCTCGGTGTTTAAGTACCCCTGGGTTCAATCCCTGCTGCCAAAAATATGAGACAAAGGGTGTGTGGTTCAAAAATCCCCAAGTGTTAACAAAACAAAACAAAACAAAACAAAAAAACTTGCCCAGGCCTGATTTACTGTGTCCTGTTTTTTTCCCATTAAATAATAATTAAAAAAATTTCAAATAGGGTTTTCATATGAGTATTTGTAAGTTTGATTTTATTTCCCCCTAAGATGCCCACTACTTATATGTTTTCCCAAACATCAATCACTTGTATCTCACATTCATGATTTTTGCTAACTCCCTGGAAAACTTGTGTCATTATTTACTTGATATATAACATCACAGCGACTCACTTTTTGTGAGTGTGAGAACTTAGTAATGTTATATCTGTGAAATAACAAGTGTGATGTGTTGAGGCACTTTTCCTAATACCTACTGAAATACCTCCTCCTCCTCCTCCTCCTCTTCCTCCTCCTCCTCCTCTTCCTCCTCCTCCTCCTCCTCTTCCTCCTCCTCCTTTTTTTTGGTTCAAAGATTGAACCCAGGGGTGTTTGATCATTGACCCCCATCCCCAGCCCTTTTTATTGTTTTTATTTTGAGACAAGTTCCCGCTAAGTTGCTGAGGCTCTCACTAAGTTGCTGAGGCTGGCCTTGAACTTGTGATCCTCCTGCCTCAGCCTCTGGGGCGCTGGCATTACCGGTGTGCCCCATGGCTCCCGGCTGAAATGCCTTCTCAACTATTTACGAAGGTGTCCCTCTGAGCCACTTTGAAAATCACCTTCCTTTCCCACCCTTGAGGGAGTTCTCCGTGAATCGTTCCCACTGGCTGAAGCCAGGACAGAGCCAAGGACACACCATCTCTCTCAAGGCACGTCTCTGTGTCCCTTGGGGGGTCCTTTTAAGGGCGTCAGGGCCGGAATCACGATACCCATTTCACACAATGTAAGGAGCGGGCAGAGGGACTTGCCCGCAGTCCCTGTGCGTCGGAGGCAGCTCTGGAAATAGAAACCAGGGTGCATGGCTCCCTGCCACCTCCCACCCACGCCACCTCTGACCTCAGCACCTGTTCCCGTGGGTGTCGGGGAAGTCTGACCTGTGGCAATGGGCAGCTGTCTCCTCCGTGGGCACGCCTACCTCGTCCACCAAGGCTCCAGTCCCTGACAGCTCGAGGGGCCTCCTGGGAAGCCAAACTCAGCAGGACTCGGGGAGATGGTAGGAAAGGGGGCTGCCTCACTGTCCACCAGCAGAGGAGGAGACACAGGGTCCTAGTGGAGCTGATCACTGGTGGAGAATGTTGCCAATGTACTTAGCTAAGTGAGAGAAAGGGCAGGGCAGGGCATACAGTTTTTTTTTTTTTTAAAGGAAATCAGAAGTATGGAGACATCATGTGTGTACATGTATATAGTCAGTCACCGATTACTCAAAAAAAATTGGCACTATGAGTGGACTAAGAAGAGGAGCTAGGTGCCTGGGGTGGAGGTGGGGGCTAGGTCAAGAGTTTTCTTTCTTTCTTTTTAAATGAGCCTCTCCTTTTGCGTCTTTGGAATGTTGAACCATCTTAACATTTAATCTTTTCATCGATTCTCTCAGCAACTATTTACTAAGCATCTACTTTGTGCTCTACACTATTCCAGCGGCTGGGCTTCTCTTAGTGAACAGGGTGATAAAACCCTGCCCACAGAAGACCAAATAAGTATTTAAAAAAGCAATTAAAATTTAAAGTTGATGCTGATCAGATATAAGTTTAAAAAAAGAAACACCTGTACGGCAGTCATTAGATTTGCAAAGATGACAACGTTGCGTCACAGCGAGGGTTGGCCAAGCTCTGAGGAACAGAAGAGTTTCATGTGCCAACGAAGGTCGAGATGGTGCAACCGGACGCTTCCTGTCACGTTCAGAACGTGACCGCCGTGACCCAGTGGTCCCACTTTTTGTGCGCGCGTGTGTGTGTGTGTGTGTTACTGGTGAGTTAGGGCACGGGTGTCCGTGTGCGTGCGTGGCTTCAGAATATGGATTAGGACGCGGTGGCCTCCTCAGATTGGGGCAATGTCAGGACTGTCCCTGAGGGGGGCCTGGAATAGAAGCAGCCACCTACAAAAGGTCCTTGATGCAAAGCAAGAAAGGGCAGCCGGCTGCTGGGCCCGTGGTGGCCATCTGACCCGGGATTAAGACTGGTCCAGGGCAAAGTCCCACGGTGCCCCCGTCTGCAGGTAGCTGAGTGTCGTCACTCCCGGCCTCTGGGTGGCTGGAGCGTCCCTGTGTCTTCACTACAGCCGGGGGTGCTGACCCGGCTCGCTGTCCACCCCACGACGTGGAAGAGGCACTTCCAATACTTCACTGTGGCCCCGAAATGCTAAGGATTTAGGGCAATGGTGTGCGACGTCCCCTCCGAGTTCTCTGTGGAGGGCCCCACACGGGCCACTCCTCTACCAGTGACCACGCTCATGCGCCCCGTGGAGACGCCCTTTGGGGTCCCTGCCCCACCTTTTGGGGTGATGTCTGGGTGATGCTGCCTTGCCCCCTGTGGGGACATGTTGGTGGCTGTCCCACTGTTTTGCTGTGCGATGGGGCTGGGGTGGGGTCATCCTCTCCTCTTGGGATGGCCCTTCTGTTTCCTGAAGGAAAGGACTCTACCCGGGACACCTGTAGATTGGCATCTGCATGGCTTGCAGCTTGAATGTCCCCTAAATGCCCGAGAATCAAAGGCGCGGTGCCCAGATCTTACCGGCCAGCTCATTGGGAGGAAGTGGAACCTTCAGGAGGTGCGGCCTAGTGCGGTCACTGGGGGTGTGCACTTGAGGGGAAATTGGGTCCCCGCCTCCTCCTTTCCCCTCTCTTTGCTCCTAGGCTGCCATGAGATGGCGTGGCCTCCCCCAGCACGTGCTCCCACCATACTGTGCTGCCCCAGGCCCAAGCCACCACGGACTGAATCTCTACGGCTGCAAACCAAAGTCAACCTTTTTAAACATTAAGCGGCCTCAGGCATTTTGTCACAGAGACAGAAAGCTGACTATCAGGGTCTCTCTCGGTCTTCATTTTCTCCTCTCTGTAATGGGGATTCTCGTGTCTGTGCCTCTTGGTTGTTGGCAGGATCCAGCCAGATGAAGCGTGGGTGGCACGGGCCCCGTGGCCGTCACAGAGCAGGTGTTAGTAAACGGTTGCTACGCTTGCTTTTTGTTACTGTTATTATTAACATTTTATGCAAGGGGCAGAATTATTCAAAATGACCCTGGGTGTTCCCTCGGGATTGCTGAAGAACAGCTGGACTCCTCTGTGAGCTAGGCAGTGGACCCTCACCACATGCAGGACATACCAGCAACTCCATCTTGGACTTTCCAGACTCTGCAATGGTGAGCAACAAATATCTCCTGCTTCTAAGCCACTGAGTTATGGGATTGTCTAAGAGCTGCCCCTAGAGACCAGGAAGTCGCCCGAGTTTCCTAGAAGGTCAATTGCAGCAAGCCAAAGGGGCAGGGAGCCCCACCCTGGGTCCTCCGGTCCCTGTACTCTCTTTAAAACCCGGGACATCCTGCAGATGACTCACTCCCAGCCCTTTCCCTTTGTCCCCAGGGGGCCACTGGACCTGAACTCTGTAATCTGGGGTGTTGGGGAAAGAAGTCCCGTTAGGCCAAAGCTGCAGGCCCTGAACAAGATCTGGGCGGCTGGGAAGGAAGACAGGGGCCCTGACAAGCCAGCATGGGCCAGGCAGGGTGGCCAAGCCCACGGGGCACGGGGCTGCCACCATCGTCACCCCAGCCCTGGCCACCTGTCACAGCAGACAGTCCTGCCAGAGCCGTCCGGCTGGTCCCTGGTGATCGGATGAGAGGTCAGAGCGGCTGGGTGGTGGCAGAGGACACTGGTGGTGTCTGGCAGGGTGTCTCCAGATGTGACCCGGTCACTCCAGCTCCCTCTGCCGCTGGCCTGTCTACCTTCCAAGGCCCGCTCGACGGCAGGCTCGGTGGCTCAGCATACCATGTGCTCCTCCCCCGGGGACAGCGCGTGAAAGACGGGGGTCACAGGACCTCAGGGAGGGTGGCCCGGGGTGGGGTGGGGGGACGCAGTGCAGCATCCCCTTTGGCCTTGGCCCAGGCCCCTCTGTGCCCGCCAAGGGCACACAGTGACCAGGCGTCCCCCACATCTGTGGGATGTCCTCAGGACAGACTCAGGACAGCGGTCACTTTCTGCCTTTCTCTGGTTCCGTCAAGGGACCCACTGGGAAGGGTCGTTCAGGTGGAGTCCGTCAGGATGGAGGATGGGGACGGGGCCTGTAGGTAGCAGGGGGCTGTCCCCAGCTTCTGCTTCTGCCCAGAGTAGGGTCACCAATGTTCGGCTGAGCTGGTCATATCTTTCCTTTTTTCTTTTTTTGGTACCAGGGATTGAACCAGGGGTGCTGACCCACTGAGCCCCCTCCCCAGCCCTATTTTGTGTTTTCCTTAGGGACAGGGTCTCACTGAGTTGCTGACGACCTCGCTAAGTTGCTGAGGCTGGCTTTGAACTCGAGGTCCTCCTGCCTCAGCCTCCTGAGCTGCTGGGATGACAGGCTGTTGGGTCATATTTTTTCAAAAGAAGAAAATCTTCTCCTTGGCCGAAATGTGAAGGTGAATTTCCCTCCAAGATGAGAAAAGGACGAAATCAAGACAGTTTACAGAAAAGACTCACCCATGACTCCCTTTATGGGGGAGCTGGTCAGAGCTTGGGTGCCGGAGCCAGGCTTTGAGTGTGCATTCAGGTGTGCTGTGCAACTATGGGGCTAGCTACATGCTGTCTCTGGGCCTCTGTTTCCTCATCTGTATAATGAGGGCCCCAACCTCCAAGGGGCCTTACAACAGGGCAGGGTTCACAGCACCATCTATACCTGGGCAAGAGCTTTTAATCTTTCCTTTGTGTTTGATTTGTTCTCTTTTTTCTTATTTTTATTAGCTTTTTATTCTTTCAAAGGTCTATTCCAGTGGGGGAAAAAAAGACATATTTACCTTCCAGATCCGTGAAGGAAACGGTAGCCTTTAAAATCAACAGGACAGTTCCCTCAATGTCTGTGACACTTCAGTGGTGACACATACACGATATTTAAGGAGGGGAGAGGGTGGGTTTCAATGTGTCTGATGTGTGGCCAGGTGAGGCCCACAGGGGCAAAGCCCAGGTGGGGGCATCCGTGTGGCATGGCCTCGGTGGCTTGTCCCTTGGCTGGTGCCAAGACACCAACCATTTGGGGGTGAAGTTGGTGGATCACGTGATGTAGCTGTAATTTTTCCCGACTTCAGAGTAGGGTTCGGTCTTTTAGAAACTTCATCTCAGGGACAGATTGGGACGAAACTCTTGATTCCGAGTTTTTGGAAACTTAAAATTTTTTTTTTTTTTTTTTTAGCCTTTCATGGTAAAAGTTTTCCCAAGGCACACCAGAAGTACCTGCAGCCACTCCGCCCCCCAGATCAACCGTTTGGCTCATGTTCTTCTCCCAAACCTTCTCCGTTTTCTTTCTCTCCCTGCTCTTTTCCAAGAACCCCCTGACATCAGGTCCCGTCACCCTGATTCCTTAGGTAGCTCTAAAAGAGAAGGCCACTTTCAAAATTCTCACAGATACACCACCATTAGAGCACTTACCACGGCTAATTACCATGGGGACTTACTTTGTTTAATAGCGGAAACTATCAAGCTCAGGACGAAAAGGACCACAAGATAAGGATCCACATATTTGAGGACATCTGGGGGACGCCCCCGACAGAGACACACCCCTGTCCTGGGGGACCACATACCACCTGCGTCCTGAGCCACTTTTCTCAAGTCTGGCGGAGCCTGAAGTCCAGAAATATTAAATAATAATAATAATAATAATAATGGTAATAACAAGACTCCCACATACTTAAGTAGGGCCACCGGTCATAACAGCTGGGAGACGACCTGATGGTCCAAATCAAAAGGAAAATCTTAGACATGCAGATTCACTAAGAAATCTCACTTCAAAAATAAGTCCCCGAGTCACAGCCTGGGTGAAGAGACTATCTTTGGTGGCTCACAAGCATCTGTCCCAGCCCGTTCCAAATCGACGGGAGCAGCTTCAGGATTTGGGGACCTCAGAGGTGGCATCCACATGGACCACTGATTTCCAGAACCTTCTGGATTCTGCAGAACAGCTCAGAGGGGAAGGGCTGAGCAGCTTGGCTATCTCTACAGTCAGAGGCAGACCTAGGGCTGCAGCTGACATTGCTGACTGTCTCCATTCCTCAGGACTGTACAAGGGCCACCTCTGGGTGCCACCACGGTGGTGATCCGCTGCCTCTGGGCACCAGGGACACTATCATTTACTTAATATCGTTTCTTGAGGTCGACTCCCTGCTGTGTTTGCTTAAATACTGACTTCAGCTCAGGGCCTAAGCAAGAATGTCCCCAAAATCACAGGTTGGCTGCTCCTGATTATATGGGCCTCCTGACCCACACGGGCAGAGACCACCATGAAGAAGATGAAAGACGTTTCTCCCCACGCACCCCGAGAACCATCTACCCTCGCACACGGCTCCACACGGGTGACCAACTCGGGAGCAGCCCCTTCCTCGTTTTGCAAACACAAAGATGACATAGAACACCCTGTCACTTGTCACTCGAGAGACGGCAGGACAGGCTGACCCTGGCCCTCCAGATGCAGTGTGGGATCCTTCCAGAACCTTCTCTGTGGGTTTCTCCACCCTGGGCCCAGGAGTGGACAGGTCTCCAGCTCAGGAGAATCCTGACACGTGTCCTGCACCCCAGACAGAAGTCCCCAGGTTCCAAGACCTCACTGTGGCCACAGCTGCCTGGGGAAAAAAATCTTCCCATTTTTAACTTTTTCAATAGGTTGCTTTGTTTTTGTTTTCTTTCTCACACTAGGGACCCAACTAGGGACCTCGCACCTGATAAGCAAGGACTCACCACAGGGCTTCATCCCCCGCCAGGGAGAAGCAAGCATCCTCGGTTATTTCCTTGTTCACCTGATGGCTAAGAACTGCAGCCGGGTTTGAAAGGTGACTTCCTCTGGGGATGTCACTGCCTCTCTGCTGGGCTTCTCCTCCGGGACATGGACGCTCACAGCAGGAACAGAAGATGCACAGTTAGAACAGAAGGGGTCACGTGCTATGCACAACTCTGTCGCACAGTGGAATATTGGGAAGTTGTTAAAAAAGGTTTAAAAAGAATCTGTGATGCACACCAGCCGCTCGGGAGGCTGAGGCAGGAGGATCGTGAGTTTAAAGCCAGCCTCAGCCAAAGTGAGGCGCTAAGCAACTCAAGGAGACCCTGTCTCTAAATAAAATACAAAATAGGGCTGGGGATGGGGCTCAGTGGTCAGGTACCCCCGAGTTCAATCCCCGGTACCCCAAAAAAGAATCAATCTGTGGATTTATATGTACTTGTGTGGATAGAAAAAAAATCCTATCTTCAGGGAGCAGGCTCTTGGGTTAGTTTCTTTGTAACTTTGCAACTCCCATAGTGAACCTAGATTGCTTATATTAATTTAAAAAAAGCAAAGCTGGGTAGGGCACATGCGGGTAGTTCCAGATCCCAGCTACTCTGGAGGCTGAGACAGGGAGATGGCTTGAGCCCAGGAGTCTGAGACCATCCTGAGCAACGTCTTGAGGCCCCACCTCAAACAACAACGGCAAAGTAGTAATAAATGTGAAGATAGGTTTTTTTTTTATATATATATACCAACAAGGCAGGGGGAAGCCATTTGAAAAAATTTGAGATTGGAAGGACGACAGGTCCTGGTGGATCCCTGGATTTTGCAACCCACCTCTGACCCAAAAGGATTTTTTAAAAAATTGCGTGTGTCCTGAGCAAGTTCCGAGTTTTTTTCTGATCATCATCCGCTGGACAATACACCTGTTTCCTTGGAGTTTACGGCGTGTAGGTGTTCTAAGAATCCAGAGGCGACTCGAGTATATGAGAGGGTGTGGGTAAGCCGTGTGTAAATATGACGTCATTTTATAGGAGGAACCTGAATGTCCCCGGATTCTGGGCCTGGAACCAACCCACTGGGGGTGACGGAAGACGACAGTATAGGGAAAAATGGTTAGGGAAAAAATATAGCAGAATAT
>NW_026000185.1:16117372-16120409 GCF_001458135.2 Marmota marmota marmota | reverse complement strand
TGTGTGTGTGCATGTCTCTCTGTGTGCATGTGTGTGTGTGCATGTGTGTGTGTGCACGTGTGTGTGTGCATGTCTCTTTGTGTGTTTAGTGGGGGAGAGGGAGGGGAGGAAAGTGGTTCTTTCATTGGGAATAAAATGTGGTGTCCCTGAGATCCCATCTCACCCATCAGAATGGTGGGTATCAAGAACACAAGCAACAGTAAGTGTTGGCGAGGATGTGGGGGAAAGGTACATTCATACGTTGCTGGTGGGACTGCAAATTGGTGCAGCCAATCTGGAAAGCAGGATGGAGATTCCTTGGAAATCTGGGAATGGAACCACCATTTGACCCAGCTGTCCCTCTCCTCAGTCTATACCCAAAGGACTTAAAAACAGCACACTACAGGGACACAGCCACATCCATGTTGATAGCAGCACAATTCACAATAGCTAAACTGTGGAGCCGACCTAGATGCCCTTCAGTAGACGAATGGATAAAGAAAATATGGTATATATACACGATGGAATATTACTCAGCCCTGAAGAAAGATGAAATCATGGCATTTGCAGGTAAATGGATGGAGACCATCCTGCTAACTGGAATAAGCCCGTCCCCCAAGACCAAAGGCGAATGTTCTCTCTGATATGTGGATCCCAACACAGAACAAGGGAGGGTAGAGAGAGGAAGAAGAGACGTTCACCGGATTAGACGGAGGGGAACGAGGGGAGGGGAGAGGGTGGGAATGGGAGGGACGGCGGAGTGAACCGGGCATCGCTGTCCTCGGTTCATACGTGGACAGACGACCTGCGAACTCCTCACCGCACACGGCCACAAAACGGGAGCCACACTCCAGGCGTGTCCATCCTGCTGCCAGGCGTACCTCGAAAGTCTCCACCCTGGGTCTGTGCTGGAAAGAGCCAGGGCTGGGGGGGGACTTGGAGTTTGGGCTCACTCTCCTGAGGCCCAGCTCTCTCCATGTCACATTCCTCCCAGGAACTTTCAATGGCTCCTGATGTCTGCAGGACAAAGGCCGAACCCTCAGCAGGCTCTGAAGACCTCGGGCCACTTGGCTCTGGGCAGGGGGGAGTCGAGGGGGTGCCCCCCCCCGTCCACCTGCCACGTGGAGCTGCGGGGTGGGCTCTATGCGTCCTCTTCAAGTCCACATGCCGAAGCCCCACCCCAGGACCTCGGGATGCATCTGTATTTGGGGACAGCAGCTAACAGGCGACTAGGTAAAAACTGAGGCTCTGTGGCGGGTCTCCCTCTGAGCTGACCGGTGTCCTAGTGAGAACAGAAAATCTGGACGCATGAAGGAAACCTGTGACATGGGCAGGGAAGGGCAGGCACAGGGCTGGGGTCAGGCAGAGAAGACCGGGGCTTCCTTCTGAGTCCCGCTTGGGGGACCAGGGCGTGTATTTAAAAAATGATAATATAATCAATAAAAATAAATAAAAGATGCATTAAACACAAAGAAACCCATCAATAATTTTGAATATGGGTTACATGTTGAGCTGATCATACTCTTTCTTGCAGGTTCCATGAAACACTGTATTAATATGACTCTCACCTGTTCCTTTTTCCGGACGTGGCTTTTAAAATGTTTTCTATTGTTTATGTGGCTCAGATTTGTGGCTTGGGTCACATTTATGTTGGACCACCCTAACCCAGCCCGAGGGCCGGCACAGGAGGCCCTTACATCTGGATTGACTATCAGAATGAATACAGTTGGCGCCAAGTAGGTGCTTCTTGAGCCTGAATACAGCTGGTGCCAAATAAGAGCTTCTGGCCCACAAACAGATTTGTGTCTGGAAGACCACGGGGAAGGGGAGGGAGGCTGCGTCAGGGCAGTTTACATAACGACCACACTGTCAGCCATATGTATCAGGAGGCTGTAATAGGGGCCGCGGTTTCTTGAGCACCTAGTACGTGCCAGGACCTGCCAGGGTACGGCAGGCACATCAGCTCAGATAATCCCCAGTCAATCCCGTCAGGAATGGTTCCCTCCACAGCCCAGGACTGCCCAAGGTTGCCTGGTGGAGGGCAGGGTGTGCACATGAACCTTCCCCAGGGGTCCTGCGGACGCCAGCCCCACGCAGACCCCACCCAAAGGGGCTCCAAGGAGCCCCAGGGCGGCAGCCAGTTCCTGCTCTTGAAGGTCCAGGAAGAGAGCGCCACCATTCCTAATCTCTGATCTGGGGAGGCTCAGCCATCCAGAGCCGCCACCAGCCCTCTGAGGTTCAAGGTCTCGGGGAACCGGTCCTGGCCCCGGGTGGTCATTCTTGTTCG
Organism: Marmota marmota marmota; assembly: GCF_001458135.2. Lineage (NCBI taxonomy): Eukaryota > Metazoa > Chordata > Mammalia > Rodentia > Sciuridae > Marmota > Marmota marmota. Next base: position 16,118,143 of record NW_026000185.1, on the reverse strand, counting down.
AGGCAGTTGTGGCGGGTGGCGCTGGGCCCAGCCTGTCCCCTAGCTCTGGCAGCCACTGTGATCTGTGGGGTGTGCCCTGTCCCCTCCCACCCGGGGCTTCATGGAGTCTAACACCCAGGTCTTCCCAGGACCTCCCTGGGCAGGGCCTTGGCTGGAAGCTGCGGATCAGAATCCCTGGGGATGGGGAGGGGTCCGCAGCCCACGAGCAACTGTGTCTCTCCACTGTGGGTCGGAGCCTGAGGAGGCCGCTCGGGTCTGGGCAGAGTCTCAGGGCAGAAGCTGAGCAAGCCCGGGCTCTCCCCGTGAGATCTGGGGGTCAGGAGTCTGATTTTATTCAGAGACAGGGTCTCCCTGAGTTGCTCAGCGCCTCGCTTTGGCTGAGGCTGGCTCTGAACTCGCAGTCCTCCTGCCTCAGCCTCCCGAGTCTCTGGGATTATAGGAGTGCGCCACCGTGCCTGGTAGAACCTGCACCTTTTATCATCCTCTGCGATGCTCGGGATGGACCCCAGGTCCCCGAGCATGCCAGGCAAGGGACCCAGCCCTGAGCTCCACCCCCAGCCAGAATCAGCACCTGAGCCAGGACTCTGGGTGACCCCTGGGCACGGTGACATTTCCTGACCATTTGAGCAGGACGCTCAGGCTCCAGTGCTTTGGGGGACCTGGTGACGTCATTAAGCAAGGCCAACTCAGATGCAAAAGAGTGTTCCCATTTGGAAATGCGAGCTCGGCCGGGCGGGAGCTTGCAATGTTCTGAGAGAGTCTGACGCCAAA
>NW_026000185.1:16111291-16117361 GCF_001458135.2 Marmota marmota marmota | reverse complement strand
GGGGGCGGGGGGGCAGATCTCAGGGGTCAGGCACTCCGTGTGCTCAGGGCTAGGAGTTCCATCCCCAGTGTCCCTTGCTACCTCCCCCAAATGACAGGGCGGATCACACAAAATAAGGCCTTTGGGGCACCGGCTGGGACCAGCCCTCAGGGCGGGAGGGGTGCCCGACTCTGGGTCAGGTTTCTGCTGGGGGACCCGGCTGGACTAGCCGCAGAAGAGCGGGGCCTGGGGCAGGGCTGGTCCAGGGCTCCCCAGCTCCGCTGCCTGGAGGAGTCAGCAGGGCCATTCTGATTCCCTGGGCCTGGGGTGTGACAGGTCCCCCAAGCTTTCGCCAAGTCCCCAGTGACTCAAACGTGCGGGCGAGTTGGAGACCCCAGTTTGCAGGGGACAGCAAACTCTTTCAGTAAAAGCTCAGACCCTAGACGCGGGTTTTCCTCCCGATGCTCTTCAACCAGGTGAAACCACTCTGAGCCCTCAGGCCGCACAGCAAGAGATGGCCGACGGGACTTGGCCGTGAGCCGTGGTCTGCAGACCCCTGGGCTCGGGGGATGCACTACGGGTGCGGAGGCCCGGATGGTGGGCCGTCCCTTCCTTCCTGGTATCCCCCTGCCCCTACGCCACCTGGGAAACCTGAGTAGCCCTTGATTGTGAAAAGCTTATGTTGACAAGGCCCCCGTCGAGTGTTGACTTGGCCTGGATCCGCTCCAAAGGCTTCAGGTTGGGCCCCAAATCCTGCATCACCCTGACAGGACTGCAGGGAGCTGTCCTGTGACAGGTGACGCCGAGTCTCGCACCCCCAGCTGATGAAGTCGTTGAACCTTAGAACTAGGGACCGTTTATTATGGAAGACAGGGAGGGCTGGTATACCTCTGTGTGTATTATTACATACCCATTTCTTTTTAGATAAAAATGAGGCACAGAGAGGTCAAGTAATTTGCCCCAGGCCACACAGTGACAGTGTCAGGGCAGAATGGAACCCAAGTCTGCCTGACTCCAGGGCCTGCTCTCCTAATTACTTTGCCGTATGGCCACCCCATAAAATCTGTGTTGAGAACCGTCACTAATCCACCACCATCTCCAGTCACTGCAACACCCAGACTCAGCCTTCTCAAGGACAGCAACCAATCGGCTTGGTTTGCTTGGGCAGCCATCCTGGGCTCTTCTGGTTCTTTTTTTTTTTTAATTTTTTAAATATTTATTTATTTTTTAGATTTCGGCGGACACAACATCTTTGTTTGTATGTGGTGCTGAGGATCGAACCCGGGCCGCATGCATGCCAGGCAAGCACGCTACTGCTTGAGCCACATCCCCAGCCCCTTCTGGTTCTTGATTGGCATTTAGATGTCATTTATCCTTGCTCTACTTTGAGCTGCAGCTAGAGCTGGGCCACCTAAAGTTGTTCTGCACTCTCTCCAAGGAAGAAGGAGTCTGGCAGAGCCGCCCGGTATGGCTGCGTAGGATGCGCACTGCACCTCTCTAGGGGTGTCATGGATCATGTAGTCTGTGTGACCGACGTTCCTGGAGTTGTGCAGCACACAACCCGCTCAGCTGTTCATGGCTGCCCTTGAGGCTGGAGGGAAGACACCCAGGACCGTCTGACATCAAAAAGGAAGAAGTCATCCAAAAGGCAGTCTCCCCGTGGGAAAGGCCGCCAGGCACCGTGGGGTCTGAGCTTACGGCTTTGGGGAAGCTTTTGGGTCAGGAGCGGGCAGTAGCTGGAGCTTCCTGGGGAAGCCCCATCCAGCTCCCTGTGGCTCTCTGACCAGTCAGGCTGCAGGGCCAGGTCTGGACTCTCAGTCCTGATCCAGGAGACAGCTCCCTACTCCGCGCTCCACGCCCGGGCCCTCGAGTGGTCTCTCCAGCTGCCCGCAAACTGGCCCCGGGGGCCGTTCTCACGCTGGCGACACCTGCACCTGCTCCTCCAAACCCAGGCTGCCGGGAACTCCCAGCCGGTCGCCCCGAGCCATTTCCGTAACCGCTGCCCCCGGCCAGTGTGTTTGCCTGTGTTTGTTTTGCTTTTACGATTGGAGCCAGGCGCTGGGCCAGGCTTTCCCTGCGTTGGCTCCTGGGTCCCTTCCCACCACCCTAGCAGGCAGGATCTGTGATCACCCCATTTTACAGACTGGGTCTCTGAGGTTCAGAGAGGTTGGGCCAATTACCCAAAGTCACACAGCTAGAAAGCGGCCGAGTGGGGAGGCAGATCTGCGATCTTTCAGACCTTGGGGCCCAGATTCCTCACTATCTTCCTAGAGTCGTGTCCTCTGTCCTACGTCCCCATCTGAGGGTTGGGCCTTGGGTCTGAGAAGCCAGGTGAGTGATCATCATGTTGCCACTGGCCATGACGATGGGTGAGCGGGTGGTGACGATGGGGGTGGCAGAGATGTGGGTGATGGGGGTGACGGTGAGGAGGACAACGTGCCCAGTGTTCTCACGTGCAGGTGACACAGGCAACCCGACCAACCACCCCTCCCTCCGCCCGCTCCAGGGCCAGCACTCCCCAGGAGGGTCAGGTCAGCCGGGTTCCTGTGCCCTAGGGCAGAGCGGGTCCCTCGCACCCATCGGAGTCACCAAGAGGGAGGCGACCTCTCTGTTTCCTGCCGAATCACCGTTTCCCGTCAGACTCTGGTTTTGCTTTTGCAAGTCCTGGGCCCTGGGCACGCACTGCCCGGCTCGTGCCAGGGTCAGGCTGGCCCCGGAGCTGAGGCCCAGCCTCCCTGCGCTCTGCAGAACCCCAGGGCCATCAGGCGGAGGAGGCCAGTCCTCCAGGAAGCAGAGGCTGAGACTCTGACGTCCCCAGGCAGCCACTCGCACACGGGGCCTGGTGGCCCTCTTGGTTGGGGGAGACTAGATCTTCACCCACACAGTTGACCCCGGGTCCCACCCAGGGGATTGAAAAGCTGAAACCTTACCCTTGGCCACAGGTGAACCACAGGCTTGTCCCAGAAAGCCATGTCCCAGAGAAAGAATTTCCACCCCTCCTCCACACTCACTTCTCAGATGACACCAGGAAGCGGAGGAGGGACAGGTTGGGAGGGGAAAAAAAGTGGGCTCTGCAGTCAAACCGCCTGGCTTTGGATCCCAGCCTCACCATTGGCCAGCTCTGTGTGACCTTGGGCAAGTTACTTAACCTCTCTGAGCCCCATTCGTTATCTGCAAAATGTAGCTGATGACACTACCTGTTTCTCTGGACTGTCGCGGGGAATACACTGAAATCGTGCCGAGGGAGAGCTCAGTTTCCCTGGGTGTAAAATGGGGATAATAAATAATTACACCTACCTGAAGGAGTTTGATGAAATAGCATGGGCACCTGGCATGCAGCATATACGTAAAAAACACCTGAGGCCCTGAGTTCAATCCCCAGCATCAAATGATAATAAAAAGATCCTGCCTGTTATTGTTACTGGGGCACCCAGGGACCCCTGGGTGGAGCCTGAGGGTGCTGGGAGCAGGGGGGCGTGGCCTGGGTCTAGTCTGAGCCCCGGCACCCACCTGTCCATCATTCATTCAGCAAGTGTTCTTGGAGCGTCTCCTGGGACTTGGGGCGACCGCAGTGATCAAGACACATAACCCCTGGCCATTTTGCTGAAATTCCTGGGAAACAGAGGGGTGCCCCCCCCCCAGACACTCCCTGGACATCTGCTGAATGAATTCGTGAATTGCAAACAGAAGGTGCTCAGCATTGCAGACTGGGTGTCTCCCCTCCTCCCACCAGGCCAGATGGGGCCCTGCGCACGCCTCACCCCGCAGAGACCTCCAGTTCTGCCGTCAGCTCACAGCACAGTGAGCCACCCACTGACCCCCAGTACCAGCGGGCCACAGGGCCCCGTGAGGCTCAGCCAGGCTCCTGTTCCAAAGGCGGGTGCGTGGCCACCCATCAGCCTGCTGACCGCAGGAACATGGCTTCTCCTTGACATGTTCCAGGGACCCTGCTTGCCCTGAATTCTGCAGTAAAGGTGTTCCCGGGCAGGTGGCTCCTCCATGGCCAGCCCCCCCGTCCTCTCTGGACTTGGGCAGTGACCAGGGTGGGGCTCCCGGGCCAGGATCTAAGCCTCCTAAGACTGGCCCTCCCGGCCTCTGCTATGGTCCTCCACAGGTGGGGTGGGGGACATCAGAGGTGGCTGGACCCCTGCTCTGGCCTCTGTCTTCTCTCACAGGGCAGGGATGGCCTTGTGGGCAGCTAAAAAGAGCCCCCGGATGTGACAGTGGGTGGACTCTGCCCATTGGGCTTGGACTAGCAGAGTTTGAGGCCTGAGTCGGTCCCAGACTTTGGGCTCTGCGGGGACTGCAGCCACAGATTGCAGCCAGAGGGGCCGGAGTGTCTGTCCTCGGCCACAGGCAGACAGAATAGAGATGTGTGTGTGTGTGTGCGCGAATCGGTGTGCATGTTACACATGGGTGTGTGCGTGTGCATGCGTACATGAGCCTGTGTGTGTGCGATGGAAAAGAAGAAGCAGCACCTCCCAAACTCAGATCCTGTACAATCAGTTTAGGACAAGCGACAGGAAATTGAACTTAACTTAATCTCCGATGGCAATTCATAGAAGAGTCTAAAATAAAAGCCCCTCCCAAATTTGGGGACCCAGACGTCCCTCAGTGGCCTACCCAGGCAGCAGTTTAAATCAACCAGCTGGTTTAAACGCAGCAGTGTGGATGGCTCTGTATAGATAGCTGGTGAGGGGTCAGTTGCAGAATGACCAGATGGGTTATGATATTTCTGTTGCCCACCTGCCCACCACGCTCACCACGATCAAAGGATTTCACATATCCCCCCAGGCAAACATATGGACTGTACAGGTGTTGGGAAACGTCTAGAAGGAATGCCCCACATTATGAAGACGGTAGGTCCCTTTGGGCAGCGGGGAGGGCAGGGGATGGGAGGTTGTATGGGAACAGGAAGGAATCGCAGTTCAGCATAGCACTTGGGTAGGTAGGTAGTTGGGCCCTCCGAGGTTCACAGGGCTACAGGGTTGCTCAGACAGGTCCTCTGGGGACTCTCTGGGAGCCACTGACAGGGACAGATACCCTGGGGGAGGTGGCGAGCTGTCGTTTCTTGTGGGTGCAAAAAGCCCCGGCGCTGGCTCCCTAAACCGTGCGCCTGTTTCTCCCTGGGCGCTCTGCGCTCCATGCGGCGCGCAGGGCACGTTGCCACCACCCACTTTGTGACAGCGCATCTAAGCCATATGACATTATCCAGACATAAACGCAGCCCTCGGAGTCCTCGAGAGTATAGATTGCACCGGGTCCAGACCCCAGCACCTCCCCAGAGTGGACCTTCAGAGAATTAATCCAAGTCCCCCCAGAGCTGGGCTGACAAGGTGCCACGAGGAAGGTATCTGACTGTCTGGGTTCCAATCCGCGCTCAGCAACTCGTCCCGGACGGCGGACGCTTCTCCCCTCTCCGACCCTCAGTCCCCCCTCTGTAACCTGGGGACACCTTGCAGGGATGCTGCGGGCGCTCTGCCTCGCCGCGCCTGGCACGAACTGCGCGCTCTCGGGTTTCACTGTTGTCATCTCCCACGACAGTTCACCACGCCCATTCGGTAAGGGACCCTGCCACCCTCCCTGCCGCCGTCCCAGACGCTCGGGCGACCCTGGCCCGAGCCAGCCTGGCCGCCCCCTCCCCCGTCACTAGCCATAGGTCCCCCTTCTTGGTCTTTATGCACTTCCTGGGATCATTCCCCTCTGCTCAGGGGGCACGCTAGGGGCGACCTCCCCCTCCGTCCTCTCCGCCACCTGCCATCAGCCGGTTCAGCCCCGGGACGGGTCCCCGCGGTGGCTGAGCGCGGCGCCGCAGACAGGCACTCAGGCGCCCTCCCGTGAGAAACTGAGGCTGGACAGCGGGGCGCGCGGCCGAGTTCCGGCGCTGGAAGGCGCGGCGCGGAGGGGCGCGGGGCAGCAGGCACTGGCCCAGGTGCCGCCCCCCCGGGGGTCGTTGTCGTACCCTGGTTCCGGCGGCGGACTCGGATGCACGCGTGCTGGCAGCAACTGCGGCGGGCGGCGGGCGGCCGAGTGGCGGTGGCGGTGGCGCTGGGCACACCGCGACAGAGCGCGGGCCAGGACGGAGGCGGGC
>NW_026000185.1:16106424-16109831 GCF_001458135.2 Marmota marmota marmota | reverse complement strand
CCGCGACAAAGCGCGGCCAGACGGAGGCGGGCGGAGGAGGCGGGGAAGCCCCGGGAGCGTCCACGGGCGGAGCCTGCCTGTTGCCACCAGTCCGGCCACCTGCAGGATCCTGGCTCCTCTGGCCACCTCCCTCACCCCTCAGCAAGCTCCAGTCTGGCACCTTGAATTGTCCCCACTTGCCACGTCCAAGCGCCCCCGACACCCCATCGCGCACACACTCCCCATTCTAGCAATGTCCCAGGTATGTCCACATAGAGCCTTCTCTGTGCGCCCCGCAGAACCCTCCCCTACACACCCCATGCCCCACATATGAACTCTCCGTTTTGCCCTGGCATGCACCTGTCCCTGTACAACCGAACTCCCATCACATGGCATCCCTGCAGGTACAGAGGGTCCCCTGGACACGATGGGGATGTAGGGAGGCCCGTGCAGTTGATTTCTCTAGAATGTTCCTGCACCCCACTGGGACCTCCGAATTTGCTCACCTTGGCTCTCCCAGTGACCTCCTTCCCTCCCTCCAGCCAATACCAAGGTCACTCTCAGATGAAGGTCATGTCCTAGGGGCTGGACTTCTGCATTAGAAAGTCAACAGCCCAATGGGAGGTTTGAGCCTCTATTACCCCGCCCCCCCAAGCCCACTACACCTGAGGGCTGTCCTCAGCCAATAGCCAGAGGGCTCCGTGCTATGGTGGAATGTGGTTTGTCCCTTCTGAAACCCAGCTGAAATTTAATCTTCTCAAGATGTTAAGAGGCGGGACAGGGTGATTAACAGCTCTGCTTTACGAATGGGTTAATCCACTTATGCCATCGGCGGCTCAGCGGGTCATGTCCAGTGGGTCTGTTCTGAAAGCCAGTTTAGCTGGATCTCTGGGGAGCTCCCCAGTGCCCTGTCTCTCCCCACATAATGCCCAGTACTACTTTGGGACTCTGCCAGCCAGAAGGCCATCTGCAGATGCACCCCCTTGACCTTGGGCTGGAAGTGGGAGTCAAACTAAACTTATTTTCTTTAGTTTACCCTGGCTGTGCTACTGTGCTATTAGAAACAGGAAATGGATGAAGACACGCCAATTCCTATAATCTTGGCTTCCTTCCCTTCATCCTGCTTTCTCCCCATCAAGTCAAGATTCCAAGCAGGGTCATTCCAGTCCCTCCTTTTGGAGGGCTCCACCCTTCATTCCCTGGGTGGATCTCCATGGATGGTCCTAATGCAGGAGTTCTCTAGAGTTTTAGTTTTAGGAATCCCTTTGTCCTTTGAAGACCCCGGGGAGTTTTTGTTTCTGCAGGTGGTCTCTGTTGATACTTTTCTTATAAGAAACTGATGCTGATTTCCAAGCTATTTCCAGATTCATCACACTATGACAATAATAAACCCATCACATGTTGACATAAGTAAAATACTGCTACAAAAAAATGTTTTCCAGAAATAAAAATAACAAAATGGCATAAAGGACATGTTTAGTATTTTTTTTTTCAAATCTCTTTAATTCCCACTGAATGGTGGTCTGAGCTTATGGGTTTGGTCCGTTGCAACATGTTGCTTAGTTAGATCTCACTGTGGTCTGAATATGGTTTGTCTGAAACTCAGATTGACGTGGAACTCCTACTGTGTGGGATTAAGAGGATGCGTCCCACCCTCTTAATCTGACTGTGGTGTTGAGAAGGAGGGCCTCTGGGAGGTGATCAGAGCTAGATAAAGTCATCAGGGTGGAGTCCCATGATTGAATCCTGGTGGCTTTTAAGAAGTAAAAGAAGAACACACACACACACACACACACACACACACACACACTATGTGATGGCCTGTATCACCTTCTGAATCTGCCAGCAAGAAGGCAGATGCAGCTTCTCTGCCTTGGCCCAGAACTGTGAGCCCAAATCAACCTCTTTTCTTGATAAGTTACCCAGTCTGTGCCACTGTGTCATAGCCACAGAAAACAGACTGGCACACCCACCATGGCTCTTACACTTTCAGTGCAAATATTCTTTTCATGAAAAAGGTCAATAATTATCTTGGTATTATAATGAAAATAATTTGGACCTCATGTTCCTCTTGAAGAGGTCTTTGGGACCTCCCAGGAATCTGTGGGTCACTAATGCTGCCTTAACCTACACAGATGTGAACCTATGAAATCACGGGTATTTGACTATGATTTGCCTATGAAAATGGACATTTCATATGGTTCAACTCAATATTTGTTATTTGGGGGAATCTTCCTTCTGGGTCACACTGTTTTCTTGGCTGGTTCTATTGATGGACATCGTCAGAATGAGTTCCCTGTGGGACTGTGTCACCTTTTCTTGCAGCATGATTTCCGAAGTGGAGGGTGGTTAGAATTTTGGGGTGTCCGGGAACTCCAGACTAGCTGACGTCAGGCTGAAAAATTTTTAACGGGTTGATTTTAAGCAACTGTGAACAAAGAGGGTTGTGTTCTGGTCGACAACCCGGCTCACTGAAGAGCAGACCTGCTTTTCTCCTTTTTTGATAGGGACCCTAATCTGAAGGCATCAGAGTCTCCACATGGACTTAAGCCAGGTGTTTGAATTATGAACCATTTGGCCAAATTTTATTTTAAAACACACTTCTTTTCCCCCTAGATGAAGATATATGGGCTGGATTATGGCAAAATCAGGTGAATTCATGTGTGGATGTGTTCATGACTAGTTCTGGGGGTAGAAATCTTTAAGTGCCCCCTCCCCCCAAAAATACTGTTCAAATCCAACCTCAGCAAAAGCAAGGCACTAGGCAACTCAGTGAGACCCTGTCTCTAAATAAAAATACAAAATAGGGCTGGGGGTGTGGCTCAGTATAATTATTTAATAATAATAATTTTTTTTTAATTTTTTATTGTGGGTTGTTCAAAACATTACAAATTTCTTGACATATCATATTCCACACTTTGATTCAAGTGGGTTATGAACTCCCACCTTCACCCCATACACATATTGCAGAATCACATCAGTTACACATCCATTGATTTACATATTGCCATACTAGTGTCTGTTGTGCTCCGCTGCCTTTCCCATCCTCCACCCTCCCCCCTCCCCAATAATAATTATTAAAATAATTATTTATTTAAATACTATTGTAGAAGAACAGCCCTCATGCTTTCTTTAATTAGTGCAATTCTAGGCTATTGATAGAGATATGAAAGGGAATCCAAGATCAGCCAGGTTGGCCCTGCTGGTCAATGCGGTGTTGGGTGTTGAAGCCATAAACCTTTATAGCTGCAACTTAAATATTCTGCATAGAAGATGAATATGATTTTGGGAGGCATGAAGCATATATTCATTCCACTTCAGGTACTGGCATATGATTTACCTCTGGGTTCAATATATATATATATATATATATATATATATATATATATATATTTTTTTTTTTTTTTTTTTTTTTTTTTTTTTTTTTT
>NW_026000185.1:16097609-16105849 GCF_001458135.2 Marmota marmota marmota | reverse complement strand
TTTTTTTTTTTTGGTTGGGGGGGGGGACCATGGATTGAACTCAGGGGCACTCAACCACTGAGCTCCACCCCCAGCCCTATTTTGTATTTTTATTTAGAGACAGGGTCTCACTGAGTTGCTTAGCTCCTCTCCATTGCTGAGGCTGGCTTTGAACTTGCAATCCTCCTGCCTCAGCCTCCTGAGCCCCTGGGATTACACTTCTAATGTATATTTTGATCTTGGGGTGTTGATTTCATTCTTCACCACCATTTCAGGGTTGGAGCCCAGAACTAGCAACCAGCAAGTGGTATTCTTCTTGGGAAAGTGGTTTGTTTGGGGGTGGGGAGCATGACCCAAGTCAAGGTCATCCATGAAGGTCATCCATGGCCAGTGAAACTCTATAAGAAGACTTTTCCTTTCAGATCTCAGGAAGTCTTGCTGGCTTGGGAGTTGTGCAGATGTGGAGCGACAGCTGGGAACAGGCGATATAAGAGTGGATCCTACCCAGAAAGGCAAACTGGGTCCTGGTATTGTCACCTGACTCACCTAAGGGCACATCTTAAGTCAGCTCTACCCCTTGGTCATTTGGGCTCAGGGGCTGTAAATTTCCTTTTGCTGAAGCCACTGTGGGATTTCTGTTGCTTGCAACTAAAAGACACCTGGCTGATTCTGGTGAAAATTTCATCCAAATTACAAAAGAAGGAAGTCAGCAGGGACAGCTAATGCATCCTTTTACAGCAACCTGACAGACTGGAATGTCCAGCCCCAAATTAAGAGATAAATGACAACAAGCACAAATGTAAAGCCTCGCGGTCCGGGCTCCAACCAGCACCATGGGAGTACAGAATGGGAAACTCCAGCTTGGGAGTTCCAGAGCCTCTCAGAGATGCAGTGCCACCTGCAGGTCTGGAGGCCCCACGCACTGCATCTCAGGCTTGTTTGACAGAAATCTTATCTCAGTCCACTGATCAAAGGTAAGTCCCTGGATCTTGGGTCTCATTCCTCCAGGTCTTGGCAAGCTTCAGTCCTCCTCTTCCTCTGACCACGACATAACAGGATACCAGGAGTCTCCTTTAAAAAAAAAAATCTCCAATACTTCCTAGGCCCTCTCTCCACCCCCATTATTTTTAGTAATGATTTGCATTGCTAATCACCCCCCCCCCTTTTTGAAGGAGCACTGGGGATTGAACCCAGGGGTGCTTAACCACTGAGCCACATCCCCAGCCCTTTTACTTTTTATTTTGAGACAGTCTCTCCCTAAGTTGCTTAGGGCCTTGCTAAATTGCTGAGGCTGACCTCGAACTTTTGATCCTCCTGCCTCAGCCTCCAGAGCTGCTGGGATTACAGGTGTGCAGCACCATGCTAGGCTTACTAAACCTCATTTATCCTCCCAAAGAGTACTAGGAGGTAGGTTCTATTTTCCCCCCATTTTACAAATAAAGAGAAAGACTTGAACCAATGTTTAAAAATCAGGAAACAGCATACAACAACGGATTTCCTGATTCTATGGAAAATAAGCAACCAGGAGGTGTGGGCCAGATGGGGTTCCTATTCCTGGGTGGCCTGGGTGGAGCTGGAGGCCTATAGGGACCCTGGGGACACTCAGGGACACTCAGGTCCCCAGGGTCCCTACTTGGCCTGAAGTCAGTGTGCTCGTGCCCAGCCTGAGCCTCTTGTTTCTGCGTCGTCGTCGATAATCTGAGTGCGAGGCCTCTGCTCCTGGTGCACCCAGGCTGCCTCCGCCCCACCTTCCCCTCTCCCTGGCCCCTGCCAAGCCTGGACGTTTTCCCTTTGTTCCCAGAAATCCAACCACAAGCCCCAGATCACACGGGGCACAGCCAGGCTGGCACTCGGAGCACATACCTTTCTGTTTTTCTCTTCCCACTGGCCTGGCTCCCAGGACCTTGACCTGGGGACGAGGAGGCGCTGAGAACAAACATGGACGCTTGGTCTTGGAGGATGTCAGTCGCATCTGGGAACCTTGAGAAAAGGCACCTCGGTCCTTGAAGATTTTAAAATGCTCTGATGCTGTACAATGCTGAGAAAGTCCTCAGTGTGTGTGTGTGTGTGTGTGTGTGTGTGTGTGAGAGAGAGAGAGAGAGAGAGAGAGAAGTAATAATGCATATTCTGTAATTTTCAAACTGCTAAATGCTCTGCTGCAGTAAAAAAAAAAAAAAAGAGTAAGATAGAGCCTGAACGGACCCGTGCAGAAAGATTCAGGAGAAATTTCATTCAGTCCACAAATATTATTGACCTTCGATTATTAATTATTATTACAATTTTTGAAAAATAGTTTTTTAGTCACGGATGGGCCTTTATTTTATTTCTTTTTTTCTGTGCAGTGCTGAGAACGGAACCCAGTGCCTCACACATGCCAGGCAAGGGCTCTGTCACTGAGCCACAACCGCAGCACATCAATCATGTATTTTAGGCTCTGGAGATACACTGGTAAGCCAAGACTGACAATGCAAATAAGGAAGACTAAGAATCTTCTAGAAGGTAATAACTGCTAAGGAGAAAAAAAAATCCATGTAGGCCCAACAGGACACTCTGGAGGAGACTGAATTTTAGGCAGTAAAATCAGAGAAGGAGACTTATGAGCGAGGAACTCAAGGATGGAAGGAAACCAGCCCCTCAGAGGGACCAGCAGGTGCAAAGTCGCCGAGAAGGGCAGTGTGTCTGGGGAGGAAATGAACAGGAGAAGTGACTGAGAGGGAGGTCCACTTGCGGAAGGGCCTTGGAGGACAGGGTAGGGACTTTGGTCTTGAGTCAGAGTGAGAGGTGGGGATCTTTAGAGAATCTGAAATGATGTAACCTGGCTAAAAAAAAAAAATTGCATGTAGTTTTTATTGATGGTAAAATATATATGACCTGGAACTTGTCATGTTAACCATTTTAAGGGCACGGTTCGGTGACATTAAGGATATTGACCAACATCATCTCCATCCATCTCCGGAAGCTGTTCCTCTTCCCAAATTGAAACTCTACCCGGGGAACAACAGCTCCCAATGTCCTCTCCCCACAGCCCCCTGCAAACGCCATTCTGTGTTCTGTCTCCACGAGTTTGACTTCTCTAGGTCTCTCATGTATGTGGGATCAAACAATATTGGGCCTTTTGTACCTGGCTTCTTTTACTTAGCATAGTGTCTACAAGGTTCATTCAGGGTCGAAACTGTGTCAGAATTTCTTTAAAAATATCATTCTGGGGGGCTGGGGTTGTGGCTCAGTGGTAGAGCGCTCACCTAGCCCACGTGAGGCACTGGGTTCGATCCTCAGCACCCCATAAAATGAAATCAAGATATTGTGTCCATCTATAACTAAAAAAATAAATATTAAAAAAATATCATTCTATGGCATGGACATACCACAATTTGTTTATCTGTTCTTTTGTCGATGGACACTTGGATTGTTTCAACGTCTTGGCTGTTGTAGAGAGTGCTGCTCTGGATATTGGTGTTCGCTATTTGAATCTCTGCTTTCAATTCTTTTGGTATGTCTGACTGAAAGTTTAAAAGACTCACTCTGTAAGAACCCTTGAGAAGGAAACATACGGGCAGCAGGATTGACATAGGGGTCAGGGCGGGAGCCATAGTGGTGGGGGGAAGTGGTTAGATTCTGGATATAGTTTTTAGAAATAGCTGACATGATTTTCTGAGAGCTTGTGGCTTGGATATGGTTAGAGTGTGATTCCCAAAAGTTCATACATTGGAGTTTGGTCCTTAGTGTGTGGTGTGGAGGTGGAGGGGGCTTTAAGAGGTGGAGTCCAGTGGGAGTTCACTTGGGGTCATGACCTTGGAGAGGGTTTCATGGGATCTTAAGTTAATTCTTAAGAGAGAGTAGGTTATAAAGGAACAAATGGCTCCTCTTCCCCTTGCTCTGGCTTCCTATCTTACCATGTACTCTCCTCTTCCGGCTCCCAACCACTGTGATGCCATCTACCATGAGGTCCTCACCAGAGCCAAGCTGACATGTGGTTCCCTGGAACCTCCAGAACTGAGAGCTTAAGAATTCTCTTTCCTCTATAAAGTTCCCCAGCCTCAGGTATTTTGTTATTGTAACAGAAAACAGACCAAATATAACAATAACAAAATAAAACCAAAACAAGCAAAAAACCTTTTATAAAACAGTAATATAGGTTTTGATGTATGTATGTATATATATATATATATATATATATGTATATATATATATATATATATATATATATATATATATATATATATATATATCAATGTATATATTTATATCAGTATATGTGTATTTATCTCTCTCTCTCTAGACACATATATTGATATAAATGCAGAGACAATGTTCTAGAAGAATACATACCAATTTGTTAGAAGGGTTTACCTCTTAAAAGGAAACAGGGATGGGGGGAGGATGTGGTCAATGAATTATTTTTTTCCAGCCGGGGATTGAACCCAGGGCCTCACACAGGCTAGGCAAGTGCTCTGTCATTGGGCTGTATCCCCAGCCAGGTCCATGAGAATTCTGTCCTTTTCTGTATGGATTTTTCTTCCTAAAGGAATATATTCAGATATCACTTCTGTATTCTAATAAAATCAAACCCCTACTAGACAGAACTTATGCTTTTAAAAAGAATAGGAGGGGCCTGGTTTAATTTAGGACCAAGTCCTTTGAGACCTTGGCGTGTTGAATGAGTCAGATTCACCTCTGAAGCTATTTAATTGCTACTTAAGTGGCTTGGAATTACTGGTTCATGCTGGGAAGGAGGGCAGGAGACCTTCATTTGGCGTGGTCTACTGAAAGATAAAACTTTCCTAGTGAGGGAGGGCCGGCGGCCAATGATGGGCCTGGCAGAGGCTGAGACGGGTACAACCGAGGGGCCTTAAAACCGGAGTCCAGTCTTGTATGTCTATTAATCTCAACAACAATAGGAGCAGCAGCACTGGCTTATGCTTATGTAGCATTTGCCCAGCCAGTCGCTCTAATGAAGGTTTTATAAACTAAATCATTGAGTCCTCTCCGTAGCCCGGTAGCTAGACATGATTTGGGGCCATTTTGAAGTGTGTGACATTGAACATGGGATTGTGGGAAGGTCGACAGCAGGTGCATTTATGTTCATCCTTATCTTGCTCCCCTGACTGACCATGTCCAGGTAGCAGCAAAAGAGCACTTCTACTACCCAAGTCACATATTTTTATAAAAACTAATTAATTGTCTCTGGAGGATTCTAGGGGTGATGGGTGGATCTTCCAACAGCCTCTGGTGTTAAGTGCCTTGTGTGTTTCTCTCCCCTTAGATAGGCTTGCTTATAACTGTCAAAGACAGCAAAGGTGCAGGAGGTCACTTCTGTGATTACATTGTGTTAAATAAGACCTAAGTCCTGGCTAACACTTGGATTATAGCCTCTTTGGAGACCACGGAGCATGATACACAGCTAAATCTTGATGGGATTCCTGAATCTGAGACATAATAAAGGTGCATTGTTTAAGCCACTAAGTGTGGTGATTTGTTATGTGGCAATAGCTGACTAATACACCAGGGAACCAATTCATTAGTTTCCAAAGTTATATATAAAGGATCAGAATCAAGCATGGATTCTGCCTGCTCTATACAAATGAAACTTCAGGAAAACTAAATAGCTAATTGGGGAAGTTTACTTTTATAGATATATATCTCAACTAATAAAAGAAGGAAAAAAATAAAATCTCAACACTTCTCAACTTCTAATGAGTCAACAGATCTAGGCAATGAACATTGTGCTGATATCATGAGATGAAGGACAAGTGGACGTGACACACTTGTGGACATGCACAGCTTTATCCTTGACAAAAAGAAAAAAAACACAAATTGGAATCTAATTAGGTATCTAGATATAATTGCAAATTTCCCATCAATCTAAGGGAGAGAGAATTAAATGACACCATGGTAATGTCACCAGCAAAATCTATTGGAGAAGTTTCCTAGAGATTAGAAGAGCTAATTCCACAATTGCAGTTTTTGAATCTTATTTGGGTACTGATTCATACAAATTCTATGAAAATTATTGATAAGACAATAGGGGCATTTGAACACTGCATAGACATTTTATGGTCTTAAGTAGCTGTTAGTTTTTTAGGTGTGGCAATGGTTTTGTTGTGAGTTTCTAAAAGAGACCTTTAATATTATTAATTAGTTTATTTACTTTTGGTACTGGGGATTGAATCCAGGGGTGCTTTCCCACTAAGTTGCATCTCCAATCCTTATTATTATTATTATTATTATTTTTTAACTTTTGAGACAGGGTGTGGGAAAGTTGCTGAGGGTCTTGCTAAGTTGTTAAGGCTGGCCTCAAACTTTCAATCCTCCTGTCTCAGCCTCCTGAATCAAGGGGATTACAGCTGTGTGCCAGCATACCTGGCTGAGGCCTTATATTACTTTAAAAAAATTTTTTTAGTTGTAGATGGACACAATACCTTTATTTTATTTGTTAATTTTTTCATGGTGCCAGGGATTGAACCTAGTGCCTCACGCATGCTAGGCAAGCGCTCTACCACTGAGCCACAACTCTGGTCTGGCCTTATATTAATGACGGCTTGTTTAATCCATACTTTTTTTTTTTTCTTGAAACATACAGAAAAGCAGAGCGAATCATATAACAAGTACTCATGCATACATCACTTGGTTATGACAGTTGTGAATATTTTGCTAGATTAGTTTCAATTATTACTTTTTTTCATTTTTGGCTGAAGCATCTTCAAGTGTTTATAGTCAACATGATATTTCATCCCTAAATAATGAACACTAAGCCTGTGTTCATACCCAATTTCTCCATATTCACGACTTCTCAAGAGCCCGCAAAGGTCTTTTACAACTGATTCAAACCAGGACCCAAATCAAGGCCCACAAATTGCTTTTGATCCTGTCTCTCACGTCTCCTTTGGTCTACAACAGCCTCCCCTGGGTTCCCCACCCCGTTTCCCCAGGTCATCCACCTGTTGAGCAAAGAGGTCCTTTGTCTTGTTGGTAGAATAACTCACTTTCTTGGCTCTCGGATCGCTTCCTGGTGGGGTATTTAACCGGTCCCTCTATCACCAATATTTCCTGTAAACAAGACGCTGGTTCTGTGGTTTGATCAGATTCTGGCTGAACACTGGAAGCAATAACTCTTCCCAGGCGTGTGGTAAGCACCCGGTTGCATCACGCCCCAAGGCGCAGACCCGGGGCGGTCTCCCAGCCAAGCCAAGATTGATGGGCGGGTTCAACTGGTGACAACCTGATCCCTCCATTGTGAAGCTGTTTCTTCTCTTTTAACCAGTCGAGTTCCATCTGGGCTGCTGATTTGGCAACTCTGAGTATCCAGTCTCTCTTGAACCTGTCACCCTGGGGACTCAGCATGTGTCACTGATCCTCCGAGATGAGCCAATTATTTCATTGCAGGTTGCAAAATTCTAGCCCTCTCCTTCCTTCAACATTTGTGAACGGGCATTCTTCTGCAAAGAACTACTTCTCCTTCTTTCCCTTCAATTATTACTTTTCCTAGAGTAAGAACTGGATGCAATAATTGCCTACAGTGGTGACATATTCATTCTTGCATAATTATTGTTTCTTGTCTCCCTCTCTTTGGTATCATTATGAACCTGTTGATCTTTAAAAAATAGATTTAAGGTGTTTTGCTATTTTTAAATAAACTTTTTTTGGGGGGGCACTGGGGATTGAACCCAGAAGTGCTTTATGGGTTCCACTGAGTCACACCCCAGCCCTTTTATTTTTTGAGACAGAGTTGCACTAAATTGAATAGGACCTGCCTATGTTGCTGAGGCTGGCCTTGAATTTGTGATCCTCCTGCCTCAGCCTCCTGAGCAGCTTGGATTACAGGCTTGCACCACTGTGCCTGATCTAAAATAATTTTTTTTTATTTTTTATTTTTTTAATAATTTGAGTTGCAAAAGATAGGGCAGAGAGTTCCTATATGATTTGTTTATAGTTTCTATAATGTCAGTTTCTTAATTATCATTGCACTTGGGATGAAATTAATTACCATTGCACTTGGGATGAAACCAACATTTATACATTTTTATTATTATTATTAGTAGTAGTAGTAGTTGTACTAGGGGTTGAGCACAGGGGCACTTAACCACTGAGCCACATCCCCAACTCTTATTTATTTATGTATTTAGACAGGGTCTCATTAAGTTGCTTAGGGCCTTGCTATCTTGCTAAGGTGCTGAGGCTGGCTTTGAACTTGTGATCCCCCTGCCTCAGCCTCTGGAACCTTTGGGATTAGAGGCCTGCTCCCCCCCACCCCCCACCCACCC
>NW_026000185.1:16061171-16097590 GCF_001458135.2 Marmota marmota marmota | reverse complement strand
GGGGGGCGTCATACTGGCTTTGTGTCCTCTGGACATGACCATGGCCCCAACCACTCGGATCATTGTCTTTGCTCTCTGACCCACAAGATGTCGCAGGCTCGTCCGGGTTTCTTTTCCAGATTTTTCAAGTCAAATCTATCCTTTGGCCAACACTTAGAAAGTGGCAGACTTCACCGGAAAATCAGAATCTTCATTTCTCCTGTGAGGTCAGCCCAGTGCTTGGCCGACTTGGGCTTGGGCTTCGTGGGGCTGAGCCGGGCGGTTCCTCCAGGTTGACAGTCCCCACCGCTCCCGGTCCCCTGTCTGCTCCTGGCCTTCGCGGAGTCTGCCTGCAGTCGGAGTTTGTTCTCTCCGGGTTAAGAGCGTGCACTTTGGTGTCTGCCAGACCTTTCCCCTCCCTCCCACTTCCCTGCGCCCACCTGCTGCGCCTCAGCTCGGTCCTCCGCCCCTCCTCTGCCTGCTACGGGTCTACTGCAGCTGGCCAATCGGCTTCCAGCTCAGCTGAGTCCTGGCATGCGATTGGTCGGTGGAACAAAGGGGCGGAGCCAAGCGGTCCCTCCTCCCCTAACTTGGAGAGACTTGGCCGCACTGTGGTTCAATTCCTCCTGGGCAGCCTGGATGTGTGCTTGTAGCTCCTAGAGGTCGGCCCCAGCTCTGGGCACTGGTAACACGCCTCCTCCTGTCCCTCTAACTGTCCCTCCAGCCCTACCAGTGAGAGCAGCTTCCTGTTGTTGCTAAGTCCAGTTCATCAGCTCCTGTCTGGCTTTGTAGCTGTTGGAGCATTTGTATGATCAATTCTTCCATTAAATTCCCTCTGTTAGAAATATCTAGGATGGTTTTATTTTTGATACAGTAGGCATGGCTCCTGACCTCATGGAACGCACACCGATTTCTTTTCTTTATCTACCTTTACTTATTTTGAGACTCTGGAAAATTACTTCATCTCTCTTAGCCTCAGTCTTCTCATCGAAAATAGCATATTAAGAGTATCCATCTCGCATTATTGTCAGGATCCAATGCAGTGGTACATATTAGGTGCTTAGCTCAGTTCCAGGCAGATGATAAATCTTCAAAAAAGCTGTTATTCTAGGTTACAGTGTACACCCCACCAGGGGCAGCCAAGGAGTTCTTTCTCCATGGCCCTATAGACACACAGAGACTATTTATTGGGTATGTACCAACATCTTATTTAATCTTGATAATTATCTTTAAGGAGTGGGTATTACTATTCTTCTATTTTCCAGGTGAGAGTATCAAAGAACAGAGAGGTTGACTAACTTGCTCAAGGTCTCACAGCTAGTAAAGAAGAGAAGATCCATTTTGGACCCAAGCAGTCTGCCTAAGTCCGTGTATTTTAACCTGTACTCTAATCTAGCCTGTAGCTCAACACTTGGACTTATTGTTATATAAAAAAGATCTCTCCTTTCCAGTGGCTCATGGCCTGGATGGAGAGAAAGGCTAATTATTAGCAAGCAAGGCAGTGTGGTCCGTGATAATCATTCTTTTGTGTGCTTATTCATTTATTCAGTCATTCGTTCGGCAAGCTCTAGACACCAGTTATGTGCTAGACCCTATGCTAAGAGCTGGTGAGGAAGCTCATGGTCACTTGAGGGGACCCAGACCACACCTTGTCTGCTGTGCACCGTGGTGGGAGGGGAAGTTTCTGGCATTTCTTGTTTTTATTCCTCCAAAGCACAGGGCTTTAGAGTGGGACACATTTTAGTTTGTCCTCTGCTTCTTCATTCCTTTGCTATATGAACTTGGGCAAATCCCTTAACCTCTCTGTGCTTTGATATTTGGAAAACTGAGGCTTATAATATTGATGCCTCCCTCCCAGTTCCAATGTGAGGGCAGAACATCATGATGAATGCAAAGTCCTTAGGTGAATGTTGGGCACCCAGGAAGAGTTTACTCATCAATTGTTAACGCTGTTTGCTGGTGATGGTTGCTAATTGGCCGTGACCATTGACAATGGAAGATAGTCGTTCTAAATGCTGCATTCCTTAGTTTGGCAAAGTCTTACTGGTGCCAACAAATAAGATGTGAGTTCCTTCTGGCTTTTCAACTGACAAGTCTCAGCGGAATGAAAACAGTGCTCATAGGCATGGCAGATAAATCATGGTTAAAAGACATAAGTTGGCTGTTGTTTCCCGGGGGCTGCAGAAGCTCTGGCGAAGGCTAGAAGCCTTCACAGCCTCCCTCCGGCCTCCCAACAAGCCCGGCCCTGCCTGGCTCCAAATCAGTCATGCCTGGATGGGTTTAAAGAGCCGCAGCCTTTTCCAACAGAGAAGGGATGAATTTCAGCCCACAAACTTGGACGTGCAACTCTGTACATTTGTTTACTTTTCTATGATAACATAATTTCTATTTCTGACTGCGTTCTCCGGGAAGCAAAAATTTGATACCAGCCAGTTCCAAGTCTAGACATAGGCTGTGTATGGGAGACTCCCCAATATCTCCAGCACTGTCCCTGAACCTCAGCACATCCATCCATCTCCATGACACTCTCACTTGGATGGTCAACAGGCATCTCCCAACCCATGATCATCTGAAGCCAGACACCAGAATTTCCTGCCCGAGCCTGCTACTCCTATGATCTTTTCCATTTCAGTAATGGGCAATGCCATCTTCAAGGGTTCAGAGACGTTGGAATCTTTTTCTTTTATGTTTAAAAATGGAAATGAAATTCACAGAATATAAAATCTCGGAGTGAACAGTTCAGTGTCACTGAACCTAGCGGAGTGCAGTCTGATCACTTTATCTAGTTCCCAAACATTTTTATCTCCCCTGCGAAAACCCTCCCCCACCTTTTTCTCAACCCCTGGAAGCCACGTGTCTGCATTCCATGTGCGTGGACTGATTTCTTCTTTGATATTTGATGCAAGTGGAATTATCCAATATCTGGCGTCTGACGTCTTCCACCTAGCAAAGCCATCTTGAGGTCCCCACATGTCCCAGCCTGTACCAGGGCTCCATTCCATTTATTGTTGAATAATACTCGGGAGACAGGCTGGATGCCTCTCTTTAGACCCCACAGCCAGTCAGCTTGCTGAGCCAGCTCTACCTTCAGGTTTTTTTTCTGGAAGGTTCACTTTGCACCATCTCCATGGCTGGCTCCTGGTCTCGCCCCTGTTCCCTCTCATCTGGAATGATTGAATTCTTTACTTCCGTCCTTCACACCCTGCTTATGTGCCCTTCTAGAACTAGAACGTTCTTTCTCCATAGAGAATCCAGAGGGATTCTCTTAAAGCCTCAGTCACATCATGTCCATCTGCTCAACCCTCTCCAGTGTCCTCCCACCCACCTTGTTCACAAAGATGAAGCCCTGACCTTGTCCGGGAGGCTCAGCGTCTGGCCCCCATTTCCACTCTGTGTTAGCTGAACCCTTGGGCTGATACCCTCGCTGCTCTCGCTGTGCATGGCCATTTCCCTCCTTCTTCAAGCCCTTTGTTCTCAAAGTGCTCTTTCTCCTCTCCGTGAGAACTTCCCTTAGAAACCTCATAAAATTGCACCCTCTCCCAGTCCTTTCTTCCTCCTCCTTTGCTTTATTTTATTTGCACAACAATTGTTATCACTACATGAGATGCTAATTGTATCTTCTCAGACTCTCTCCCCTGTTAGACTGCAGGATCAACAGGGGTAGGGACTGGGGGATGTTTGGGACACTGCTCTATTTCCATTTCCCCAAACTGCAGCAGGCATTTCCCTATCACATAGGAAAGTACTTTGTAAATATTTGTTGAATTATTGAATGTGTTCTCCACTCGGTTCCCTGGATGACAGGATGTAAGGCCCAAAGGGCTTACAAAGTGCCAGGATATTCAGGAAAGGCATCTTCTAGCTTAGGATGCAGAACACCTTCATTTGACCCACCAAATTTCCCCGAGACACCCTCCTGAACTCCTTTGTTCCTTTGTAGCCAAAGTCCCCAGTGGAACTGCCTACCCTGGTGTCTGAACCACCCCCCCATCTCAACCGTCCTCTGCAGAAGTCCTTGAGGGCAACATCGATGGACAGTTTTCAATCCTTAATTTCCTCTGCTTCTTTGCAAATTTGAAGGCTATGGTTTGAATGTTTATCCCTCCAGATTTGTGTATTGGAAACTTCATCCCCAAAGTCATATGTTAAATGGTATTTAGAGGCTGGGCCTTTGGGGAGTAATTAGGATTAGATGAGGTCATGAGGGTGGGGCCCCTCTGATGGCATTAGTGGCTTTATAAGAAGAGGGAGAGAGACCCTAGCTGGTGCCCTTGTGTGTCTCACCAAGTGATGCTTTGCCATAGTTTGATGCAACAAGAAGACCCTCACCAGAGGTCGGGCAGGTGTTGATGTCATGCCCTGGGACTTCCCAGTCTCCAGAATTGTGAGCCAAATAAATTTTGCTATTCTTTATTAATTACCTGGCCTCAGATATTTTGTTAGAACAGGAAATGGATTAAGACACCTGGGTCTGTGAAGTTGTTTCTGTCCTTGATTTACACGATGACATGCCCTCTTGTCTTTTCTCCTTAAGTTTGGAGGCATTTTGTATTAGATGCCTGTGTGAGTTCCACTTTCTCTGTCCACTCCTTAAATGTTGGCATTCCACAGGGTTTCGGTTTCGGTTTCGGTCCTTTCTCTTCTGTCCTTCCTCCCCTCCTTAGAGTGAGCTATCCACTCTCATGACCACATCCTCAGCCTAGACCTTTCTCTAGATTTCTAGATCCACGTAGAATTGATTGCAAGGCCATCTCTTTCTACGTGACCCACAAGCACCGTAAACTCAACAAGTCCAAAGTGAAACTCACCTTACCTCCAAATAACCGGGGTGGTGGTTCTTCTTAGAAAATGAAACCATCCATGATTCAACTTGGAAACACAACCTCCAACCTGGATTTCTTTCTTTTGCTTGACTGTGTGTCTAATTCAGCACAGATCCTATGTTCCCATTTCCTGACGTGTGAAACTCTCCACGTCCCTCTGTAGCCACTCCTGTGGTTTGATTATCGTCTTCCTTTCCTTCATTGTTGATCTTCTAGAATCTTCTATGACTCCCCTCCAATCTATTCTCCACACAGAAACAAAGAATTTTTTTTCAAAACACAAATTTGATCCTGAATCTCTAACCCTTCCCTAGAAGGTAATTTCTCCTGGGATAAATTCGTTAATCCAACTGGTAATATTTAGTTGGATCTAGTTCCTGTGATCTGTCACCACTTTGACTTGCCTTCTGCCATCTAAATAAACAGAATATCTTTCTTCTCAACATACCATGATTCTTAATGCTTATGTCTATTTATTCATCTATAACACTGCGTTTCCTCTCCTGTCTTCTTTTCATCCTGATAATTCCTATGCATCCTTCAGGTATCAGATTAGAAATCACTCCTCTAAAAGGTTTTCCTCTTCTTTCCAAATCTAGAGTAGCACAGACTGCTGAGCCTCGTTCTTTATCTCCTTGGGTGCGCAGTTGAACTAGATTTCCCAAGCTCCTTTGCAGATGGGGGTACAGGTGAGTTATGGCCAATAGAAAATGAGCAGAATGATGAATACTTATGCAAAGCCTGACTCACGAACACCTCCCCTCTTATCCTCTATCTTCTCTCTTGCCTTCTGCCAAAGGAATGCAGTTCTCCTGGGGAGAAGGATACCCTTGGGGGAGGATAGTGAAATCATTTGATAGATAGAAAGTGCCTGGATCACTGAATGACTGTGTGGAGCCGAGTGTCACGTACTGTTCCTCTAACCAGCATTAGGTTTTCATCAGGCGTGAGAAATGACCTTTATTGTATTCAACCCTGAGATTTGGGAGTTCCTATAGCAGTTAGCTTCCTCTGATACATATATTTAGGTTCATTGTTCTCTCTACTTCCCCTTCCAAGGAATTCTTTATACTCCCAAGGGATTTTTTTCTTTTCCCGCCACCGTGCTCACCATATCAAATGGCAGCAGCCTCTTTACCTGTAGGTCTCTTCACCTGACCATGAGGTTGTGGGAAGGATGAGGGCTGAGGCTGCTTTCCCCTAGGTGTAAGTCATTATTCAGCTCTGCACCTGGCCTAGAGCAGCCGCTGAGTAAATATTTGTGGAATTGTTTTGGTGGCTGTTGGATTCTCTGTTTTCGAGTGCCTGTTTTGGTCACTTGCCCAGGACTGGATGCCTCCTGCCTCTTACCAATGCTAACACCCAGCTCCTGCCTGAAGCTGATTCAGTAGCCACTTCCTTGAAATACAAATGTAGTCAGGGTTCCCAGGCCTGGGCCTCCAGAGTCTCTGGCCTGGCCTGATTTTGTAGTGCTTGCCACCTGCCATTTGGATGCTACACTTTTACCGGATGGACTGGATCTCCTTTCAAAAAGTTCTCATGCCAGACTGCTTCAGAGACTAAGCTACGATGATAAGACCATCTTCAAGATACACGGTTCAGTGAACAGAAGTCAGGGGTGGGAAACAGGATACATAGCATGCCCAAATTTGAGGTTAAAAAAACAACAACAACAACAAAGAGAAATAGACACTGGAGTTTGCATAAAACATCCTTAGAAGAACATCTCGGAAACAGTGGTTTTGAAGGGGAGTAGAGTCGTGGGAGTTGTTGGGGTAGGGGACTTATAATGTATTCATTTTCATTGTGCTCAGGTTGAATGATGACCCCCCCCCCCACCACCACCAAAGTGGTCCACATCCTAATTCCTGGAACCTGGAATATGTTACCTTACATAGAAAAATGGACTTTGCAAATGAGATTAAATTTAGTGTCTTGGCATGGGTGGGGTTGTCCTGGACTATTTAGATGGGCTCACTATACTCACAAGGGTCCTTGTAAGAGAGAGGCAGGAGGATCAGGAGAGTAGATGTGACATTGGAAGGAGGAGGGAGGGGGAGGGGGAGGGGGTGGATGAAGATGCTAAGAGCAAAGGAATCCAGCCCCTAGAAACCAGAAAAGACGAGGGAGCAGATTTCCCCCTAGAACCTTCAGAAAGAACATGGCTCTGCCCGCATCTCGATGTTAGGACTTCTGATCTCCAGATCCATAAGGAAAACAAATTTGTGCTATTTTAAGTCACAAAAGCTTAACAAGTGATTTGTTACAGCAGCAACAGGAATCTAATACTCGAACTGGAACACCTGGAAACTTCTGCCCGGATTCTCTTTCCATATCCCAATTTGTAAAAACTCTAAGGAAACCACACATTCAACCCAGAAGTTCCACTGCTTAGACTCCATCTCACAGGAAGACAAACATCAGTACCCAAAGACACATGTTCAAGGAGGTCACCGAAGCATTGCTGGTGGCAGTATGCAGACACAGCGACGGCCCGTCAGTGCAAGATGGTGGAACACCTCACGGTGCATCTGTCCACACAGGGGAATGCTACGTCGCCATTGCAAAGGGGAAATAGCATCGTGCCGGATAACCTGAAGGATGGTTCACGGGTATTTCTGAGTGAGAAAGTAAGAAAGGGTAAAAGGTGTGTAAGAGGACTTTATTGGGCTGGGGACGTAGCTTGGCACATGGGTAGAGCACTTGCTTAGTATATGTGAGGCCCTAGGTTTAATCCTGGCAATGGTGGAAAAAAATGACCTTATTTTTTGGTTAAAATAGATAAAAAATACCAAAAAAACCCTCTTGTATATGTATAAGCAATGTGCATTTGTGTGTGTGTGTGTGTGTGTGTGTGTGTGTGAGTGAAAGAGAGAGAGAGAGAGAGAGAGAGAGAGAGAGAGAACAGGATTATATAAGAATTAAAAAAATAGAGAAGGCCATACACTTGATGTTTATAGGTTACTTGGAAGGATCCTGGGGAAGAAGAGAAATAAATGAAAGAGGGAGACGGCACTAAAAAAGTAAGAAAAGCCTACTCTAAAGCACATGTAGGACTCCATTTATGAATCTACGTATAAGTATCACGAGAAGGCTCACATGCAGGAGAGGCTCACAGATGAAACAAGACCACAACATTCACTACATGTTTACCTTGGGCGGAGGATAAGGAAAAACACAGCGACCACAACAATTTAAAATCTCAGGCTCCAGGAGACTGATCGTGATCTGGATCCACCCCCTCTCCCCGCCGTGGGACTCTGGACAAGTTCCTTCATCCCCCTGAACCTCAACTTCTTCCTCTTCTGTAAAGAGGGGGTGACAGCAGTATGCTCCTCAGTGTTCCTGTGAGCAGTGAAGAGGAAATGAGACCGTGTCTGGAGAGAACTTAGCTCCACGCTGAGGCTCAGTCAGTGCTCAGTGAACAGGGGTTGAACAGCTCAGGGCCAGTGGGGCACCAACACACCAATATGGTGGTGATGTGACGGGTGGACAGAGCCCTGGAAGTGTGGCTTGCCCTCTCCACGATAGGAGCCGACATGGGGTCATAAGGGCGTGGGTGGTGACTTAGAAGTTCTACATCTGAAGTCTATTAGTGATTAATCTGAAATTTCTAGCAAACTTCTTGAACTAAGGTTTGCTGAGAGTTCTTGTTTACCATGCACTTTATAATTATTTCCCACAATCTGTTGAGTTTATTTTCTACCATGACATAAGGAGGTAGGTACTATCATTACCCACCCCCCCCTTCGTCGGACTCCTTTTATAGATGAGAAAATCAAAGGTCAGAGTTAGCAGCATAAAAGAATGTTCACAGGATAAACGCAGAATCAGACTTCGAATCCAGACAGTTTGGCTGTGTGGTCCACAAACAGACATTCAGTGATACCATCGGTGTTTCTATTTTTTTTTTTAATATTTATTTTTTAGTTTTCAGTGGACACAACATCTTTATTTTATTTGTATGTTGTGCTGAGGATCGAACCCAGCGCCCCTCGCATGCCAGGCGAGTGCGCTAGCCGCTTGAGCCACATCCCCAGCCCCCCATCGGTGTTTCTATATCTGTGTCAAACTTGAGACAGTAATATATTCATGGACCTTATACCAATCAAATCAGGACACCCAAGGTCAGGAACTCTAAAACGAAACCTCCCATCTCCCATCTCCAGCCAGATTTCTCTCATCCCCATCTACGTTGGCTTCGTCCATGCAAATGGACTTCTGTCTGAATCTCTATTGGTTCTTGATCCTCAGTAGCCCAGACCTGCCCCATTGACAAGGGATCTGTCAGACGCCACAAGATCTGCTGCAGCGTGAAAGCTGGGCTCTTGGACAAAAGCCCGATTACTAGTGGTAGGAACTTGAACGGGTGTTATTCCTCTTAGAGTCTCAGATCCTTCATCTACAACAAGAGATAATAAAAGCTACCACCTCATAGTCCACTACAAGGATCAAATGCATATAATGCTTAGCACAGTTCTTGGCACACAAGAGTGATCCTAAGTACTAACTACAGCTACAGATTATCATGGCAGGCATCCATCAACGGGGTCCAAAGAGTACCTCTTGCATTGTGGGCACCGTGTTCTGCCAACAGCCTTTGGCACTGTCATGGATTCTCCCACCGTGGCTCAGTCTATCTGCCCTTCAGTTCTTCAGCTTTCCTTCTCTGTAGCTGAGTCGACTCCTGGCTCTAGACCCGGGGACTGAGCAGTTCCTAGATGCTCTCCTGATGCCTCCCGCTTAGACGTCAGCTAGTACGCAAGCTTTGTGGGACTCCTTGGAATTCTAAACTGGGAGGAACACGGATCTGCTGAAATCTGCATCAAGTCAGGCAAACACTGCAGCCAGCCCAGGAATTCACCTGTATTTGAGGGAGTGCTTTCATTTTATATAACATTCACATTTTCAGATTAGGATCGTGATACAGTGTTGAAAAATTAGAGTATCTGGAAACATAGAAGAAGACATGATTATCAAAGATCTTACCATCTATTTATAAGAATACAACAAAGACGGGAAATATATCCAGCCTTAAGAAACGAGATGTGTTTTGTGATTATGAACACATACTTCTTGTGGACAACTACAAATACAGAAAACTACCAAGAAGAATATGAATACCATGTGTCAACACAACTTCCAGAGAAAATTATTAACATTTGGCATATATTTAAAACTTTTCTTCCTTCTCTCTATATAATTCCCCTTAAAAAATAAATGGTTTGTAATTATTTATTTATTTTGTACTGGGAATTGAACCCAGGGGCACTTAACCACTGAGCCATAGCCCCAGCCCTTTTTAATTTTTTTTTTTTTAATTTTCATTTTGACACAGGATCTCGCTAAGTTGCTTAGAGCCTCACTGAGTTGCTGAGGCTGGCTTTGAACTTTCAATCCTCCTGCTTCAGCCTCCTGAGCTGCTGGGATTATAGTTTTGTGCCATTTTGCCTGGAAGTATCCAAAATTTTAGTAACATTATACTATGAGCATTCCTGATGCTCTTAAATTTAAAAAATACAACTTTAATGGTTTCAAATGGTCCCATCTAAAGGATATATGATAAAATAGTTAGATTTTATTTGTTGGTGACATTTTTTTTCTTAGGACTTGTTTCTATAATTTCTAGAATGGATTTCCTAAATTATACTGATTAATTCCCAACCATAATCATTATAATAATATAAATTCTAAACTATTGAAATTTTCATGATTCTTATGACAGAATTGCCGGGTCAAAAATCATAATAAAAATTTTACTCTTTGATACATTTTTCTAAATGCATTCTAGAAAGATGGTAATAACATAGATGCCTACTGTACAGATGTGAGATTTCCTAGCAATTTAAAAAATTTCAATAAGGAAAGTTAAATAATTTTATTTAATTTTGTTTTAACTTGCATTTCTTATAATTGAATATTTTTGATGACTTTATTGACAGTAATTACTTCATTTTAAGTTGTTTGCTTAATTTTTTCCTTTAGCATTTCTGATATTATTGATCTCTTAAAGCTTTTACAGAATAAGGATATCAAGCCTTTGTTTTATATATTTAGCAAACATTTGCTATTTGTTTTTGTATCAGCCCATTTTCTGTTGCTACAACAAAATTTCTAAAGCTGGGTACTTTAAAAAGAAAAGAAGCTTATTTAACGTGCTGTTCTATTAGTCTAAGAGCATGGTGCTGGCTTCTGCTCAACTCTAATTGAGTCCTCATGCTGGAGAGCATCACAAAGGTGAGACATGTGTGGAAAGGGGACATCAAAAGACAGGAAAGCCAGAGAAATCCTGAGACCTGTCTTGCTAGTGGTTTTTTTTTTTTAATTTTTTTTAGTGTGTGTATTTAATATAGTTTTAGTTGGAGATGGACACAATGCTTTTATTTTATTTATTTTTATGTGATGCTGAGGATCCAACCTAGTGCTTCACACATGCTAAGCAAGCGCTCTACCACTGAGCCACAAACCCAGCCCTTTGTCTTGTGTTTTTGAGACAGGGTCTTGCTAAGTGCCCAACCACCCAGGCTAGCCTTGAACTTGTTATCCTCCTCGCTCAGCTTCCCTAGTTGCTTTGATTACAGGTGTGCACTATTTACCCCACCTGGTCCAACTCATTCTCCAGAGAACTCACTGCTGCAGACCAGCATTATCCTCCGCAAGGGTAGTGTTCCCAACGACCTCACCTTGCATTAAGCCCCGCCCCTTAAGGCCCGCCCAGGACCCAGCTGTTTTTTTTTAAACCAGGATTAACTCCAGGGGCACTTAACCACTGAGCCACGTCCCCAGCCCTTTTTACATTTCATTTTGAGATCGAGTCTTGCTAAATTGCTTAGGACCTGGCTAAGTTGCTGAAGCTGGCTTTGAACTTGCAATATTCCTGCCCTGGCTGCTGGGACAGGCGTGTGCCCAGTGAGGATCCAGCTTCTAATACATGAGTGCTTGGGGGACACTTTCCAACCACATCCAACCCACAGCAGTTGCTGTTTTCTTCATACTTACTTTGCAGGATACTGATATTTTTCTATAGCCAAATCTCTAAAATACTTAGAAAGGCTTTCCCCAACTTAAGATCAGGTATTTGATTTCCTATACATTTTGGGAGCTATTCTCTGGTTTTATTTGTTATATTTAATCAATCTGGGATTTATTTTAGAAGGAGGTACAAGGTAGGAATTATCTTGTTTTTTCTAAATAACCAATTTAACCAACATAATTTATTAAGCAATTCCCTTTTTTCTCCTGATTTTAATGCTAACTTTATCATATGATAAATTCTTAACTCTACTTGTGTCTGTTTCTGGTATATCTGCTCTGTGACATGGACTTATTGACTTTTTTTCTTTTTTTTAATTAATGCCCACCCTTTAATTTTTTCTGTTAATATTAGTTTTTACATCAGGCTGAGCAAAGCCCCTTTGGCATTTTTTCTTTTTCTTTTCTTTTCTTTTTTAATGCGATCCTGTTTTTATTTTTATTTATTTATTTATTTTCTTATTAGCTACACATGACATTACAATGATCTTGGCGATTCATACATTTGAAATCATTGGGGTATAATTTCTCATCTTCCTGATTGTACAGATTGCAGAATCACACTGGTCATAGAGTCACCTATATACATACAGCAATCATCAATTTTTATTTTTCAAAATAAAAATTTATTTATTTGATGCCGTGTTTTTATACTTCTACATGAACTCTGAATCCTTGGTCAAATCTCTTATAACTACAAATAAGAATCTCTTTAGAATTTTGTTTAGAATATTAGTGTATTAGTTTAGCATTGATACTTTAATAACTGTTGTATTCCTATTTAGGACCATAGATTATTATTTCATTGGGTATTATTCTATTTTTCTCAATAAAATTTTTGTTTTTTAAAAGGTAATTACTGTATATTTTTGCTAGTACGATGTAATAATTGGTGTATGGAGTTTTGTGGGAAAATCTGATAGATTTATCTCCATAAGAATTATAAACTTCCCCTGGTAGAAAATATTATTATCCAAATTAAATGGCTATTGAAAATCTTGGGGAAATACTTGCAGAATATATGACAGAAAATGGTAATATCTTTTAATTATTCTTTGTAAGAGATTTAAAAAAAAATTTTTTTTAGTTGTTGATGGACCTTTATTTATTTATATGTGGTGCTGAGGATCGAACCCAGTGCCTCACACATGTGAGGCAAGCGCTCTGCCACTGAGCCACACCCTAGCCCTGTAACAGCTTTTGTAAATAAGAAAAAGAGGTGTATTTTGTAGAAAAATGGAGAATTTATGTGAACAGGCGATTCACAGAGGAGTAAAGGTAAGTAACTAATGAACACTTAAAAATGTACTTTGAAAATATAAATTAAAGCATGAAAGAGAATTTTTCTTCTACAAAATGAGCACAGATTTTTAGAAACGATGCTGTTCCCATGAGCCAGTGTCTGGGAAACAATATATGCAGAAACTGGTGGCGTTGCTCAACCTTCCTGGGTGCCTGTTTGGCAAGATGGATTGAAAACCTCAAACGTATTCATGCCCTAATAAAGGATATAATGATAGATGTGTCCAAACATTAATCTTGAAGGATATTTATTATAATAGCAGGGCATTGAAAACAACTTGTCAAATAGTAGAGTGTTGTTTGAATGGCTCCTGGTGAATTCATACGCTGAAATACAATACCGCCATTAAAAATGATGGCGCAGAATTATTTGACCTGGGAAAATATTGATTATGTGTCATTAAGTCTGTGGCTCTCAATCTTGGCTGTACATTAGAATCACCTGAGAACTTTTTAAAAATGCTGATGCCTAGAACCCACAGCCAGAAATTCCGTTCCTCCCCCCACCCCACTATTTTTTTTCTTGCAGTATTGGAGATTGAACCCAGTACTTGCTGGGCAAGTGCTCTCCCACTGAGTCACATCCCCACCCTTTATATTTTATTTTGAGACAAGATCTTGCTAAATTGTCTGGTTTGGCCTCAAACTTGTGATCATCCTACCTCAGCCCCTTGAGTAGCTGGGATTACAGATCCTAATTTCATTGATCTGAGCTAGAACTAAGGTAGTTTTTCAGATAAACAAATAAAAAATTTTGAGGTGGGTACCAGGGATTGAACTCAGGGGCACTCGACCACTGAGCCACATCCCCAGCTCTATTTTGTATTTTATTTAGAGACAGGGTCTCACGGAGTCGCTTAGCGCCTCGCTTTTGCTGAGTCTGGCTTTGAACTCATGATCCTCCTGCCTCAGTCTCCTGAGCTGCTGGGATAACATTCGTGAACACCGTGCTGGGCTTAATTAAATAAAACTTTAACTTTGAAATCACTGTAAAATTCACATGCAACTATAATAGATAATACAGAGGAAATCCAGTTTTCCCTAATAATATCTTGTAAAACTGTAGTGCAATATCTCAACCAGGATATCGACATTGACTCCGTCAAGATAAAGTACATTTTCATCATGGCAAGGGTCCCTGTGTAACATCTATTTCCCCCTTGATTCCATTCCCCCACCTCCTATTACTAATCCCTGGCAACCTCTAAGCTGTTCTCCAGTTCTATAATTTTATCATTTAAAGAATATTGTACAAATGGAATTACATAATATGTAACCTTTGAGGACTTTTCACTCATCTAGATGGTGGTGTATGAGAACCACTCGTTGAGTATTATTCCATGGAATGGACGTACTGTAATTTGTTCAACCATTCACCCCTTGAAGGACACTTGGGTTGTCCCCATTTGGGGGCTATTTCAAAGAAAGCCTCTCTAACATCATACAGGTTTTTACATCAACATAAGTTTTCATTTCTCCAGGATAAATGGGCTTGAAATGGACTGGGCTACTTTCTACTGGTCTCCATTGCTTTTGATGAGAAATCTATTATCATTTTTTTTTTTTTTTTTGGTTTTTGCCCTTTAGGATGTTTTCTTTATCTTTAATTTTTCAGGAGTTTAATAATAATGTGTTTCTCAAATTTCTTTGAGTTCATCATGTTTGGAGTTTGGTCACCTTCTTGAATCTGTACGTTTATGTCTGTTGTCGAATTTGGGACATTTTCAGCATCATATTTCTCTGATGACTTTTTCAACCTTGCTTTCTCTCTATTCACATGTGTATTAGGCCTCTTGTTATAATTCCTGAAGTTCTCTTCTCTTTCTCTTTTTTTCCTCCCCTCTAGTCTGTTTTCTTTTCTTATTCAGATTGGATGTTTCCATTGTTCTGTCTTCTTTTTTGGGTGAGGGGGCATTGCTGGGGATGGAACTCAGGGGCACTTGACCTGACCACTGAGCCACATCCCCAGCCCTATTTTGTGTTTTATTCAGAGAGAGGGTCTCATTGAGTTGCTTAGCGCCTCACTTTTGCTGAGGCTGGCTTTGAACACCTGATCCTTCTGTCTCAGCCTCCTGAGCTGCTGGGATGACAGGTGTGCGCCCCTCTGCCCGGCTATTGTTCTATCTTCCAATTCAATGATTCTTCTCTGTTACCCCCATTCAGCTGCTGAGCTCCATCAACCAAGCTTTTCATTTTGTTACTATATTTTTCAGTTCTAACATGTTCGTTTAGTTCTTTATGTGGTCTGATTCTTTGGTGAAGCTTTCTATTTCTTTTTCTGTCTTTTTGTGGGCATTGAGTATCAATCCCACAGTCTTACCCAGACTAGGCAAACACTCTACCACTGAGCAACATCCCCAATCCTAGGCTTTTAATTTTTTTTTGTTATAAGTATATTTGTAGTTGCTTATTGAAATATTTTTACATGGTTGCTTTTAAAAAAATATATATCTCAGATGATTCTATATTTCTGACATTTATCAATCTGTTGAATTTCTTTCTCCTTTTTTCTTTCTTTTTCTTTTTCAGATCTTCCTGGTTTGGGGTTATGAAGTGTGATTTTCAAATGGAGAACAACCTAGACATTTTTGCATATTATGTCCTGAGACTCTGGGTCTTTTAGCTGGCATTCTCTGACAAGATCCTACAGGGGAAGGGTGGGCATTACCTTGTTAGTGGTAGGTGAGGGCAGAAGTCCGGGCAGAGGGTCTCACTCGGCCTCCATTGGTACTCAAGGGAAGGGGCTCCTGTTACTGCTGGGATTCTAGGAGAGATGTGGCCGTGGTCCAGCTCTCCACATGGTCTCTGTTGACATTACAGAGAGGTGATCCTGATGCTACCAAGTGACAGCAAAAATCCTGTATTTCCAGTAAACCTCCTCTGACACCATCCCAGTCGGCAGCCAGGAGGTGTCGGTGGTGCTGGATGAGAGTGGAAGTCGGGCTCCCTCTCTGCCCTTCCTGGAGTGGGTACCTGTTAGCACACAGCTGCTCCCACCGTGTTTATTGGAATAAATGTTATTGTCTAAATGTTTTCCGTCGTGCTAGTCGTCATTTCCTACTTCTCCTAGATGGAGAGACTGGGCCTCTGCTGGGCTTTGGGGGTTCACATCTGTTCCAGGCTCTTCAGCTCTACTTCTGGGAAATATGAGGCAAAAGAAAACCCAGCGGACTCAATGACCCAGACTCAAGGTCCTGATGTCCCTACTCTATCTGCTTTCTTCCTGGCAGAGTCTTGTGTGTGTGTGTGTGTGTGTGTGTGTGTGTGGCACTAGAAATCAAACCCAGTGGTGCTCATCCACTGAAATGCATCTTCCGCTCTTTAATTTTTTTACTTAATTTTACTTTTGTTTAATTTCAGGACAGGGTCTTGTAAGTTGCCCAGAGGCCTCAGACTTGCAATCCTCCTACCTCAACCTCCCGGAGTCTTTGAATCTTGGTGTTACATATAACACCATGAGTTTTTAACTGTACTTAGTGAAAGGAGTGTAGATAAGGGCCCCATTCCATCTTTCTGGAAGTAAAAGTCACGGAAATTTTTCAGAAGGCTCACCAAGTGATTCCAACATGCAGCCAGAGTTGAATCATTGTGCTACATGGGGGGGGGGGCTGTGGGGGGTGTGGGGGTGGGAACCAAACCAAACCAAACCAAACAAAAAAAACCCAAACAAACTGATTTCAAAATAGTATGTACAATATAACTTACAAAGCCCAAACAGAAAGAGTCTGGAGTGAGAAAATGACCAAGTGTTAACAATAGTTATCTTTGGGGAGATATGATGGCAAACAATTTTTCATCATGACTTTTTATTTTGGAGTAGTTTAAGATTCATGGGAAGTTGCAAAAATAGTATAGAAAGACCCCATGTACCCTTCACCCAGTTCCCCCAATGATAATACCTTATACCCTGTTGCAAAAATATTACAACGCTATTAACTCAAGTACAGACAGTATCCAGATCTCACCAGTATTTAGGTTACAGGCAATTTTGATTTTTCTCCTTTGGCAACAATGAAACATTTGGACCAAGTTGAGTCTTCCTTTAGTGGCTTGGGCAGTTTCCTTCTTCTGCTTCCTGAGGTCTTTTGGGCTTCATTTACTTCTCTGCCCAGATTATAGAGACTTCATGGGCCAGCCATTGGTATGGCAGGTACTTGGAACAGCCCTTTCTCGCGCTGAAATTCATGAATTCACAAATATTTGTTGCATACCTTCTATGGTCAGAATCAACAGAAAATAAAAGCCCACGCAGCATCATGTGGGTTATGTATTTTATTTTGTGGGTATGATGATGTTTGATCTTTTAAAAGTCTTTTTGGGTTGTGAGGGATAGCCCACCCAGAGGCTGGCTAATTCTCAGAGAGATGACAAAGAACACAGCTGGGAGCCTGACTTTGACTTGCAAATGAACCAACCCAGAGCCACGTCTTTCCTCTCCCATCGGACCACCCCAGGATGCAAAATTCCTCCACTGTCATCATCTGAGGACAACACACCTGGCTACTAGGAAACCATACCTAGTTGAGAGTTCAAGAAACATTCCAAGCTTGGGATAGGCAAGTTGGTGACGCTGAGTGGCATTTTCAAGAACCTGAAGAGGGTTCTTCGGATGAATTCTTTCAGAAGCAGGTCCTGAAAAGAGGCTTGAAGTGTGAGTGGTTTGTTGGGGAGGTGAAGGACTTAGGGGAGCAGGAAGACAATCCAGGGGAGAGAATGTAACTCATCAAGGGTGGCTTTCTGTGTGAGTGAAATAGAACCTTTAGGATATGCTGTTGACAGTTGTGCACTGTCACAATGACAGACTGCCTGGGTGACAATGGTTCCACGAGGTTCCATTGCGTGGTGATGTCATAGTCATCTTAGTTTGCTCAATCATGGCCACACAATGAAGAGATTAGGAACAACGCACTTCTCAGAACACGTGCTTCTGGCTCATTTATCATCTTTGTATTCATATCTGTCTTTTTTTTTTTTTCAAGCAAACAGTTTATTAAAGATAACGCTCAGCTGCTCAGCTGGGCTGTAGGGCATGCCTGGAACACCAACTACTTGGCTGAGGTTGGAGGATATCCAGGGCAGAGAGCCAACTTCCTGTGCAGATCTCAGCAATGGCTAAGCCTCTGGCAGGCCCCCACATTCCCAGTCCCTTTGGGGGCCTGCTGGAGACAGGGATCCAAGGCACCCAGGAACCCAGAGAACATCAAAAGTCTGTAAAATCCCTGAATCCCCTTTGTAGCTGAAGGGTTAGGATCGGAAATTCCCCAAATGGGAACATTAATGTCAAAACCGATGACATTAGAAATTAGGCATATGGAAAATAGGCGAGAGTTAGGGGTCACAGTTGGGTACCCAGGAATAATGCTGATAGGGGAAACCAAATTCACTTTTCACCCCAGACTGTCCTGTTTAGCGTGGGGGGGGGGTGGCGGAGCAGAGTGGGTTCCATGAGACCAGGGTTTTCTCGACCCCCCAGTCCTGACCCCCTCATTCAACACGCTAGTCTTATTTTCATGAGAAAAATTAGCCGAGGCCAGCTGTACAGCTTAGCCAGACCTGTCTCTAACAGGCGGGGGATGTGACTCAGTGGATAGTGCCCCCGGGTTCCATCCCAGGAACCAAAGAAAAAGAATTAGCTTACTATGAGGGCATGGAGTCTCATTTTTGTAGGGCTGGACAGAAAGCAGCCCAAAAGTCGCAGACATCCAGAAGTGTGGACGCCTCCTCCCACAGCGTATATCTTTATCTACTAAAAAATCCATCATCTATCCCCTTTTCCAGCACATAAAAGGTATAGATTGATGGCAGGTGATCCATCAATAGAGATGTTTATGAGTAGTAAGGGATTTTTTCATATGATTGCGGAGAATGGCAAGTCCTTCATCTCTAGGGCAGGTTAACAAGTTGGAAATGAGGAATTCATGGAGTCTTTCTTCCCCCCATTTAAAAAAAAACTTTTTTTAGTTGTACGTGGACACAATACCTTTATTTTTTTTTTTATGTGGTGCTGAGGATCAAACCCAGTGCCTCACACATACTAGGGGAGAGCTCTACCACTTGAGCCACAACCCCGGCCCCTCTTCTCCCCATTTAAAAAAAAATATATTTTTAGTTGTAGATGGATACAATAACTTTATTTAATTATTTTTTTATTTTCATGTAGTGCTGAGGATCAAACCCAGAGCCTCACCCGTACTAAGCAAGTGCTCTACCACTGAGCCATGACCCCAGCCCTCTCCTCATTTTTTTCATTGGTGCATATAGTTGCATTCGGTGGTGGAATTTGTTGTTACACATTAGCACATACACTCCGTATAGCAATATGGATATATAGTTATAATTTGGCCAATTTGGCTCCCTAGCAAGGAGCTCATGCTGTCTTGAGGCAGAATTTCTTTCCAGGGAGATCTCAGTCTTTGCCTTTGATTGACTGATTAAAGCTCATACCCATTACCAAGAGTAATCTTCCTTAAGTCACCTGGTTGTAGATGTGAACTAACTCCATCTGCCAAATCCTCTCATAGCCACACCTAGATTTGAATTTGATTGGGTCACTGGCCCAGGAAAGCAGACACATAAAATTGACGATCCCAGCCGGTCAAGCCAGTGACCACTGTGGGTGACCGGGTTTGAATCCTGCTGGGAGCTTTCACAGACAGTGACACATTGGAACTCTCCACCGGGGGAAGGACGGGAATCTGAGTTCTGTGTATACCAACCCTTTAGCCATGGTCTCAGGACTACTGGGGGCTGGGGGGCAGGTAGGACAAACAGCTTCAGAGACGAAGGTGACCAAAGTTCTCAGGAAGGTGCTGGCTGTTGGAAGCCGGCAGACAGGTACTGCCAGGTTGGGATGAGAGAGTCCTTGGACACAGAGTGTCCTCTATAGGTGGCCTCTGAATGAAGCCCAGGGAGCAGGACAGGAAGGGGAGAGGCCCTAAAGGGTCCTGTAGGCCATGTGAGGATTTAAGTTTTCTTATTGAGAACAGTGATGTTACAATTGTCCCTCAGAATCCCCGGGGATGGGTTCCAGGACCCCACTCCAGATACCAAAATGACTGGCTGTGACTGTTCAGTGCCTCACATAAAAGGGCGTGGTATTTGCATATAACCTCCGAACATCCTTCCACACACTTAGGTCATTTCCAGGTTACTTATAATATCTACTACAATGTAAATGCTATGAAAATAATTGTTGTGCTGAATTGTTTAGCGAACAGTGAGGAGGGAGAAGTATGTGTGTGTGTTCAATAGAGAGGAAATTTTATATTTCCAAATAATTTCCACCCAAAGTCTGTCCAATCCACAGATGTGGAACCCGTAGATAAAGAGTGCCAACCATATATTTGATATGTATTTTGGGTAAGGGAGGATGATGGGAACAGTGATCAGTTTTGTGGTTTTGAGACCTTTTGGCTGAGATTAAAAAAAAAAAACTATTGGAAAGGGGCAGGCAGAATGTGGGCCACTAGGTAGGAGGATGTTGTGAAAGTCCTGGTGATAGATGGGGTGGCTGAGAGGATGGAGAAAAGATAGACCCTGGGGACAGTCAGGGGGCTAAAGCCACAGACCTTGGTTATTGATCTGAGTGACTGGCAGTCGGGTAAAGGAAGTTTTCAAAGTCTTTCCCATTCTGGGAATCCCTGGACTTTTTTTTTATACAAATGTATTTGGATAGTAGGTGCCCGCTGTGGACCTCACAGCCCAGAAAATTGCCTGTAATGAGTTGGACCATGAAAATAACCTCATGCTGACCTTGTCTCCTGCCCGATCTGTTTCCACATCCCAAGATGCTTTATTGCATAACCAGAAACCTCCTGTTGAAAATACAGCTGGAAGACATGGTGTCAATGGAGGGTATCCACCAAAAACATTCCTTTGGTCTCTCAGCACAAGGACATATCTGCTAATGAGGCTGGGGTGGCAGGAGGCCGAGAAATCAGACACCCAGAGCCTGTCACCTTGAAACAGATGCCCCAAGTCCTCACAACTGAGTTGTCCCAAACATTGGATGTCCCTTAAACTCCCTCCTACTTTTTTTTTGTGTGTGTGGTATTTTGTTTTGCCCACTGTGTGGAACAAAGGATGGATTTACCCACTCTTTGGGGCTTGGAAGAGCAGGACATTCCCAGTTGACCTTGGTTTTAAGAAGCCAGGTACCAGATGGTTGTGGTGGAGATTCAGAAAAGCTGAATCTCCCCACCTCTGCCCTCTGCACTGTGAGAGTCTTCCTCTGGCCCAGGTGGTGGACAAGAAGATGGAGATAAGTCATTATGAGTAGAAAATGCATATGGCTGCAAAATCAAATTGAGCTTCAATTTCCAGTGTTGTCTCTGAGCCCAGGCTACAGCATTTCTCATCATGCACAGTCATCCCCAGCCAAAGAGATCAGGCTGGAAATCTGAGGGCAGTAGTGGCTGGCCCCTGAGGATCACACTCCTGGTATTCTTGACCTGGGGTAGTCTCCTTCCATATGGTACCCTGATGGGTCAATGTGATAGAAAAATGGCACCCAAAGATGACCCCATTCTGGTCCTTGGAAACCGTGAATATGTTATGTTACATGGCCGGGGGGGGGGGGGGCGTGGATTAAGGCTGTTAATTAAGGTGTCAAGTTGACCTTGAGATGGAGACATTATCTTGGGTTATCTGGGTGGGTCCAATGTAATCATAAGTCTCCTTAAACGAGGAAGAGCATTAGCGAGTTGGAAGAATCAGAACCAGAGGAATGTCATCATCAGAAAGATCAGCTGTGCCTTCCTGACTTTGAAAATGGAAGGGAACCAGGAGCTGAAGAATGCAGGTGGCCTCTAGAAGCTGGGAAATGCAGGAAAGCAGATCCTCCCCTAGGGCCTCCAGAGGAAA
The DNA here is from genome assembly GCF_001458135.2 of Marmota marmota marmota. NCBI lineage: Eukaryota > Metazoa > Chordata > Mammalia > Rodentia > Sciuridae > Marmota > Marmota marmota. The sequence goes on along the minus strand of NW_026000185.1, from coordinate 16,075,592 downwards.
TGCAGTCCTGGTGACACTTTGATTTTTGACCCAGTGAGACCCATCTCCCACTTCTGACCTGCAGAACTTTATAATAACAAGTCTGTGTTGCTTTAAGCCACCAGGTTGGTGGTATTTGTTACAGCAGCGATCAGAAACTCATACAGAAGGTGCAGTTCATAAACATCTGTGGCACCGAATGAACGAAAGGTCTCTGTGCTCCTGTGCACCCTGCTTGATTTCAGTAGCTTTCTCAAAGTGGGATCATCTGAGGTCATCCTCTCCCAGCCCGTGTGCCTTTAACTGTCTCCCTTTGGCTAGAGGATGAGTCAACAGCACCTCACAGCCCTCAGCTCAGGATTCCAGCTTCATCAGCTCCGTGCTCACTTGGGCATCTTGCTTCACTCCAGCATGACCATCACCTTCTGTGTCTGGGTGTGTTTTCGTATGCTGGGTCCCCTTCCTGGACGCTCATGCCCCACACCTCATGGATGCCTCCTTGCCCTTCGAGATTGAGCTCAAATGTCACAGCTGCAAGACTTTCCCCGGGACCCAGGTCAGAACGAGCACCCACTGTAATCTTCTGTGCTCCCCAGTGAGCTGCCCTTGGTCAGTGGGTGTTACATTAAGCTTCCTGTCCATCTGCCTCCGCAGCACGCAGAGGAGTCATTGAATCACTCACACACAGAGCTCGTGAGTCATCCTTGTATCAACCTGGGATAAGGAACTGGGGAGGGAACATCACTCCCAGAGATTAAGAGCTGCCAAACAGCCCAGTGTTATCCTCCTGTGATCTCCAAAGATTTAGTTAAATCTCTGAGTTGCCTCTTTAAAAAAAAAAAAAAAAAAGACAAGATAGAAATAGCCTTTTCTCGATCATGCTATAATATGTCATCATGATGCAGTATTTGGGAGCACAGAGATCTATCGAGAAGAAAATAAACGCCCGCCCAGATCACTCCCATCCCTAAACTCCTCACCCCTTGTAATGGATCGCTAACATTTCTTTAGTTCTTACCAGATGCCAGCTACCCAGGTACACGCTGTGTTGGGGAGGGTCCATCAGGAACCTCACTCACAGATGGAGAAGTTGAAGCTCAAGGAAGCTAAGTGGGAGACCCCGGCGGATGCACTTGAGAAATTCTGGGATCTAAGCCTCTATCTCCTTAGCAGGCAGCAGGGATATCTCTAAGCTATGTGCTACATCTGGGTAGTTTCCATCCTTAATTATCACGAACTCTCTTAGCCCTCAAATTAGAGACTTCAAAAGTAAAATTAAAGGAAGGAAGGTTTATATCACAGGATGCAAATTCAGAGAGCTCAAGGGGCCAGGTCGGGTCCTTATTGGGTGAAGAGGCCTGTGGAGCCAGCGACAGTCCCTGCTCCCATCCCCAGTTTACAACGGCTTTTAAAAGTCGCTTTATTTGTGGTATTTTCCACATCTTAATTTTGGCAGGGGGGTATCAGGGGCACTTGATCACTGAGCCCCACCCCCAGCCCTATTCTGCATTTTATTTAGAGACAGGGTCTCACTGAGTTGCTTAGGGCCTCGCTTGTGCTGAGGCTGGCTTTGAACTCATGATCCTCCTGCCTCAGCCTCCTGAGCCTCTGGGATGACAGGTGTGCGCCACGGCACCTGGCTCACATCTTAATCTTGATGTTATCAAATCTATGCTCTTTTTCTTTATGACTTCTGGGTTTTTTTGGGGGGGGGCTTCATAATATCTTGTAAGAGACCCTTCTTCAGCGGGGCATGGTGACATACACCTGTAGTTACAGCTGTTTCAGAGACTGAGGATTGTCTAGATCAGCCTGGGCAACATGGTGAGACCCTGGCTCAAAAAACAAACAAACAAACAACAAAAACAATAAACCAGGATAACCCTCCTCCATTTCCTGTAGTTCTCCTATGTTCTTATTTTTCTTATGTAAACATTTAAATCTAGCCCATCTTTTTGGGAAGTGAAATCTTTTTTTTTCCCTAAACAAACAAACAAACAAACAAAAAATCAAATGTCTCCATACTTTTATTAACATTGGGTCACTATTATTAATGATTCCTGCATGCACGTACTTTTCCAAGACAGAAAATTCAAAGATATTCCCAGGATAAACTTCAATAAAATCTCTGTGAGGTCCTTCTGAAGAAAATTATAAAATGATGCTGAAAACTTTAATGAGTTCCTGGATGAGAAGATTCAGCATGGAAAAGATGTCTGGTATCTCCAAATTCATTGAGACATCTTGCAGGTTTAATTGATGTTAGTCTATTTTGTCTACATTTCCAAATGAATGATGTAAAATCAGTATCTCTTTTCCTATCCCCTTTCTTTTTCCAAAAGCTGTGTTTGTATTTTCTATATTTTAGCTAGCCTTAACTGTAATCTAAATACAGGAGAGCATGTGACTGGTTTTTGAGCAGCTGGATGTTCTAGAAGCATTTCATTTTTTATTTTTTTATGATACGGGGGATTGAATCCAGGGGCACTTAACCACTAAACCATATCCCCCAGACCTTTTTATTCATTCATTTTTATTTTTAGACAGAGTCTTGCTGAGTTGCTTAGTGCCTTGCTAAGTTGCTGAGGCTGGCCTCCAAACTTGCCATCCTCCTGCCGCAGCCTCCTGAACTGCTGGGATCACAGGTGTGTGCCTGTGTGCCAAGATTTCTAAAATTTTGAGACAGGGTCTCACTCAGCATTTTATGGTAGTCCAAAGTAATTTGGAAATCCAAAGCAGAGGTTGGCTCGATGGCACTTGGATGGCAAGATCTCTTTATTAACTTAGAAAAACATCTGTGTCACACTATTTCTGGGGGTAAGCTCACACCCTGCAGGCTGAATCATGCCCCTAAGGTCCTGGATGCCCCTCAGTCAAAGTATGGGGGATGTGGAACAGTTTTGCTGGGATCTTCTCTTCCTTTCAAAGCTTTAGTGGGGAGTAGACATCTGACACGGTGTTTTCTTCTTCTTCCAAATCCTAAATGTCCTGTCAATCTTTACTCCAGCAAATGCAGACGAATGATCAGGCCTTTGTGGTATCTTTTCAATTTATATGGAGCTCAGAAATGGGAAGATATCCCTGCTGGACCTTTTTGTTTGTTTGTTTGTTTTAACTTGGTCAAAGTTGCCCAATGTTGATCAGAGTTTGTGTTTTGATGTGGAGACCTTTTTTCAAGTTCAACATAGAGGTAGTTTTTCCTCTGTGACGAAGTTCTTTTTGTTGTGTATCTGGGAGGGTGGTTTGCTCGCAGTTTGGTTTTGAAACATCCCTTCTGTGCTAGTTGGGGTGGGGGGGACTCATTCACTGAACAAGATGAAAATCTTACTTAAACTGGCTTAACCAGGGAAAGGGGATTTGTTGGAATTAATTGATATTTACATTCAAGCAGAGAATATTGATATTGATGCCTCTGGCTAGGTTGGCTGCTGTGGGGTTGAAGTCCTTCTGTTTAAAAACATTTTTATGGGTACACTGTGGCCACATTATAGTGGGATTTATGGTTCACATAGCACAGTTTAGTCAGTTTCCTTCCTTCCCTCCCCCCACTACCCACCTTCTATTCTACCGTCTCCCTTCTATTTTATGGGGTCCTCCTTTTTTTTCCTCTGTAGTGTCCTCATATGAGAGAAAATATACGGTCCTAGCCTTTTCTGATCTGGCTTCCCTCACTTAGCATGACGTCCCTAGTTCCGTCCATTTTCCTGCAAATGGCATGATTTCATTCTCCTGGGTGTCTAATAAAACTCCACTGTGTGCACATACCACATAGTCTTAAGCTCTTTGACGGACACCTGGGCTGGTTCCATAACTTGGCTATTGTGAACTGTGTTGCTATAAACAATTTGAGAAGCCCTTTGTGTCCCCAACTGCCGGCTCTTTTCTCTGAGCCACCCCCAGGACCCCCCACCCCACCCCCGCCCCCTGCCATCCCCGTGTCTCTGTAGCCAATCACCTGGGGGAGCCCAGACCTGGCTCTCCTTTGTCTGACTTGGCCATGGGTCTCTCCCTGAGCCAATCGTGTGTCTAGAGGTATAGATGCTCCCGTGAGGCCAAGGGTGCAGGGTGGACACAGTACCTGGTATCCAGCGCACGGTTCATAGGTGACCTTCCTCCTCAAATATCTAATGGGAGACTCACCTTGAAATGCTGCTGTCTCAAAGGCTCTTCCCGCCTCATCCCGGCCTGACTTTACAACCCCCATCTCCAGCTGACCTCTCTCCCACACCCTGTGTTCTGGCCACAGCCAGCTACTCCCTGTGTCCAAACAAACGTGAGCTCCTGCTTCTCTGCTTTTGTAAGTACATTCTGTTCCTTACCCTCGAGGGACCTTCCTCCCCCTTTACTCATGTTTTAAGGTCCTAAGTCACGCTCAGGAGACGCTTGGGCGGAGCCGCTCCATCCCTTCTCTTCCCTGAGGTTCCACCACCTCCCCTGTTGTGTCATGCTGGACAGAGCCTCTTGCCCCTAAGTCCTGATAAGACATTAAGGCTGAGCCTCTGAAGGCAAGGGCTGTGTCCCAGCCAGCTCCAGGAGTGGGCGTCCTGCAGTAGACAGTGTTTGGTGCAAGACTGGGTAGATGCCGTCACCCTCTGCCATTCCCTTGATTATCTTACTCTGCTCACCACTGGGTCCCACAGGTTTCCCATTCTGACAGCTAGGACCTGCTTTTCATGTATGTCCCAGGAAACCAAAACTGCCTAAGAGTGCCCATGTCCCAGGGATAACCTCAATCAATGACCGACACTGTAGGGATATGAAATTCCAGCTCCTGTGTCCTCATGGGACAATACTAGGGCATGACCCACCCTTGTCCCTCTGTGACCGACACCACTGATAACACACCGGGGCTTGACCTCCTTCCCTTCCCCACCCCAGTTACCAACTTTTACCAGTCTTCCTTGGGGACAGTTCCTCAAGTCACTTTCGCATGAATCCTCCATCTCAGAGCCCCAGACCTGCCTCTGGGGCACCTGGCCTGAGGATGAACAGAATGAAAAGGTCAGAGATGGATAAATATTTATTGACTGGCAACTTCGTGGAAGTGATAGGGGACCAGGGAGGACTCCTTCCTGGGATGTGTCTTCCCAAGGAGACAAGATGTGCCTGTTTGGAAAAAGAACCCGTATCCAATAGGAAACGTGGTGGACCAGGGATAAGGTCCAGAGAAGGAGGGATCAGGGTGGACACGGGGCGGGGGGGGGGCATCGGAGGCTAGTCAGAGTTCACAGGTGGGAGTGAGGCTTGATCTGGGGACAACCTGGCGAACCCAATGACCCAGAGAATGCAGCAGCATCACTGGAGTCAGAAAATGAGGGTTTGGGTCAGGACAGGCAGACATGGAATCCATCCAAAAAGCAGCTTGAACTTTGTCTCATAAGGCAACATGGTGTTGGGGGGGGGGGAAATCAACATTCATTTATACATTCAACAAACATTTAACGAGTGCTCTTAACATGTGGCACACCCACGGTCAGGAACAGGGTGTTCTCTAAGAAAGGGAGTTCCTGACACGAACTGCATGTTCTGGCTGCCAGGATCTTGGCTGTCTTTGTTAGTTGGATCCACCTAACATTCCTGGATAGATTTTTTTTTTCCCCTGAACAGTTTTATCATGTATGCATGGTCATTTTCTGATCACAGGCAAAGTATGGCCAGCCTCAATGTTTAAACATGAAACTGTACACCAGAGGAGAAGAAATGTCTTCTATTCAAATCAGGGGACCGGATGTCTTCTGGAATGGGGATTCGGCTTCTGTTTCCTCCCTGAAAAACTGTTAGTGTTTTATTTAGAGACAGGGTCTCGCTGAGTGAGAAAGGAGAAGGTCCCCAGGGTGGGGTTTGGGCTTGTTCTCCCCAGGAATGATTATTTGGAGAAGCATCATTCAGCTTCTGGGCTCTATTTGTTTTGACTCAAGTGTTCCATTAAGTTTGGTTCAAGGGAGGGTTGAGGTTAGGTTTCAGCGGGTGTCTGTGATTGGGAAAGTGAGGGAAACAGGACAGGTGAACCCAGATGAGCTGCAAAGTCCTGAGCAAGGTGAGGTGGTGGCCCTGATGAGTGACACCGTGGCACTGCTGAGCATTCCCAGGAGAGCAGAGGGCTTCCGAAGACTGCTCTTTCTGCTACCGGGGAAAGCTCTGGATTATGGCCATTGTATTCTGAATGCTTTACAGATGTGTCCTTAGGCAGAGCCTGGGGATGTCTGGAGAGCTCTTTGCTGCATGCATTATATATTTTAATGGAGGGTGTGAGGCATCTTCCATAAAGGTTGTATTTATTTATAGAATCACCAACAGCCTACCTATCTGTCTTCTCAAACACTGGCTATTACAAAGGTTTTATTCATTGCTAATTAAATAAATGAATGTCAACAAAAATCTGCATATTTTAAACTTTTACATTTGCATGTTTTTAATCAATAGTAAGGTTGAGGTCTTTTTGGTTCAGTATTGCTCTGTCCTTTGGAATTGACGGGTCATGACCTTGACAGTTTTATTCTCATCTGTCAGCAGCTGTGTTAGAGTCTATAAACAAGTCAAAATAACACCTGGCATTTTGCCAGGGGAATGTTAAAGTTGGTAAACAAGTCTGGATGGTGCCTGGCAAAATGTCAGAGGGAGTGGTTTGAGAAGTAACAAAACCGAGCCATTAGGTGTAGAGATTCCTGATTGGTTGACTGATGTATCTAGTTTATGCTAATTAGATAAGCTGTGTGGAATGTATAAATACTGCTCCTGTCCTGCAATAAACGGCTCCTACTCCTGCTGTATTAACGTACACAAGTTATTCGTCACCCTCCGCTTATTTTGCCCAGCCAGCCGGGCTGCGGCACAGCTGTCTCCTTGATTTAGAAGAGCAACGCTACCTGTTTTGCTTGACGTATTCTGCAAGTGGCGTTCGCCGTGGAATGTACTAAAGCAATTATCATGAGGATAAATCTTTCGGTATTTGAAGCAATGACTGCATTTTATTTTTGCAGCCATTGTTATTAAGCGCTCCCTTGCATTCTCTGTAGACTTTGTTCTGTGTTTATTGGGGCACAGCATGCACGACTCTTCCCATCACATTATCTAGGTGTTTGTTCTTCACTGAGCTGCCTCTTCCAGGTGACTGCATTATGCCCTCAAGTGGATTTTTTCCCCCAGCATGAAATATGAAAAATGCTGCAAAAACTGATTCCTTCTGTATTCAAGAACATCTTTCTTTTTTCTTTACATATGAACTGGATATAGAATTGAGAAATTTTTTTGGGGGGGTGGGTACCAGGGTTTGAACTCAGGGGCACTCGACCACTGAGCCACATCCCCAGCCCTATTTTGTATTTCATTTAGAGACAGGGGCTCCCTGAGTTGCGTAGCGCCTCACCATGGCTGAGGCTGGCTTCCAACTCTCAATCCTCCTGCCCCAGCCTCCTGAGCTGCTGGGATGACAGGCGTGCGCCAGCTTGCCTGGCTAATTGAGAAATGGATGACGTTGTTCTCGGCATTTCAGGTGAAGGAAAACAAGGGGAATAAGGACTAGAGAGAGTGAATCGTGATTTTCAATGTTGTCACACCAAGAAATGATAAGTGTTTAAGGTGATAGATACACTAATTAACAGATGTGCTGGTTACACAGTGGATACATTTACAGATTGGATTCCATGTTTTCATGAGACACTACATTGTGCCCCATATCTATATGTACCATTGATAGGTGTCAGTAACATTTTATTTACATGAAGGAAGACAGAGTAGGTGACAGCGTGGTCAAATGTTGGAGGCCCTTAAAAACAGGATAGAGGGCACCGAAGGCAACTGATCAGAGAGGGGACATGCACACAGCCGGGTGGTAGTCAGATTAGCCTCGTGAAGGTGATGGGGAGAATGAAAGGTGGGAGAGGGACTTGGTTATCAGTTGGTCATGACTTGGCCACAAGTCACAGAAAGCTATCATAGGAATTCATCTATATTATATAGCAAGAAGTCCAGAACTAGCAGGGGCTGGTGTTGGTTTCATTGCTCATTACTGTCGGAGCTGATGTCATAGTGTTGCTCTGGGACTTTTCCTCCTGATTGCAACATGGCTGCTGCAGCTCTGTATATCCTTGTGGCTTTGAAGTACAAGGCAGAGGGAAGAGGAGCAATAGCCACAACTTACTGATTTTATTAGGGAAGTAGCCACTTCCCACAGCCCCCCTCCTTCCAGTAGGCTTCTGTTGATAAGTCATTGGTCAGAGCTGTGACATATGGCCATCCTCTCTACAAGGAGGCTGGGAAGGCAAGTTGTTTTGCTAGGCATGTTTCAAAGAGGGAAAAAATGGGGAATGGACATTTATAGGAAATTTGAAGTGTCTACCAGAACCCCCCAAAATACCACCACCAACAGAACAAAACAAACACACACGATAAATTGGACTATGTTAAAACTAAGAACTTCTGTCGATTCATCAAGTAACATTGTAAGGAAAGTGAAAAGTGTAACCTGGGGAAAGAGGCTGACCAAGGAACTGTATCCAAATATACAAAGATTCACAGTCGATAAAAAAGATGGACAAGTCAAGGGGAAGAGAACAGGCAAATAAACACACACACACACACACACACACACACACACAAAAAAAAAAAAAAACACTTCACAAAAGAGCATATCCAAATGGTCTCTAAACATCTAAAAATGTCTTCACTGTCATTAGTCTTCAGGGAAAGACTCATTCCAACCACAGGAGTTTCTGTTATGCACCTATAAAAAAATGGCTAAAATGGAAGACAGACGTGACCTCGTGGTGATGGCAATGTGACGCAACTGGAGCTCTCACACTCTGCTGGTGGGAGGGAAAATTATCGCCATCTCTTTGGAAAAAACGGGTCGTCTCTACTAAAGCAGTCTTCTGGATCCTCTATGCCCTAGCAATCCCACGTCAGCAGAAATGTTCAGCAAGGGAAAAAAATATGCGAGCAAGCACACCTGTGTTTGTGTATTCAGTGGAAGACGTGCACGGAGCATCCGAACAGCACTGTGTGTAATAATCTAAACCAGAAGCTACCAAATGCCTGTCAATGGGAGAATATAATGGGGGCGATGGCCGGCATCTCATTGGTGGGGGGGTTCTTCTTCCTGCCAAGGAGGGTGTAAGCCATCTGGAAACTTAAAGTCTAAATTAATTAGTGAAGAACCAAACAGAAATAGTCAGAAATATCTTTACATAAAGCAGAGCCCCTGATAGATCTGGTCCCCATGGGCGCTGGACTAGACCAAGGAAGGATGGCTCTGGTGGTTTATTTAAGGCAGGGATCAAAGTTTATTTAAGGCTGGGATCAAAGGTACATCAAAGGCTGGGATAAGGTTTCAAGGGTGGAGTCTTGCTTCCCAATGTCTTGCAGTCAGCAGGTTGATTGGCATCTCGGCAGGTCACACCCATCTCAGGGGCTGTGTGGGATCTTTGGCAGAGCTTGAGGGAGAGGTTCAGGGTGCATCAGGAGGTCCATCCCTGTGGGTGGGGGGGTACCACCGGAAGTTCCCATTGCCAGACTTCTCCCCTCACTAGGCTACGATGTGCAACACAGTCCACACACTGAGGGCTCTCAAGAAGAATAGATAAATAAATGGGATCTGTTCATTCATACATGGAATACTATATGTCAATGACAATGCACATTCTGTAAGAATATGCAACAATGTCTATGAATCTTGAACCGAATGTTGAGCAAAAGAATGGTACAGCCTATCCTGTGTGGTTACATATGTATAAAACAGGTGCTGGTGCCTGGCGCTGTGGCCCACGCCTGAAATCCCAGTGACTCAGGAGGCTGAGGCAGGAGGATCTGTGAATTCAAAGTCAGCTTCAGCAATTTATCAAGGTCCTAAGCAACTCAGTGAAACCCTGTCTCCAATAAAATATAAAAATGACTGGAGATGTGGCTCAGTGGTTAAGCACCGTTGGTTCAATCCCTGGTACCAAAATAAATAAATATAATAAAAATACATGCTGGAGTGCAGGAGAAACTCATATATGCTGTTTAAAAAAAATTGGGATAATCCCGATACTGGTGACCCTTGTTCGGGGAGGGTTCTGGGAGGGGTGGAGGTAGTAGTGACTGACAGGAAGCATGAGGCGTCATTCACTGGTGATGTTCTCAGTCTAGGTGTTGGTTATACAGTCATCATCAGTCTGTGGCAATTCATTATGCGGCACATTTATAATCAGCACTTTTCTGTTCCTATGTTGAATAAGGAAAATCAGATTCTTTTTTTTTTTTCCAGTGCTGGGGATTGAACCCAGGGACTGTGCCTGCTACACCCCCAGAACCCTAGATTTTTAACAAGTGGCTGCCACAGCAGGTGTGAGATTAGGAAAAGGGGTCCTTGTCATCTTCTTGCCTCATGATGAGCTGCCAATGCGCCTGCCCTCTTCAGAGACCCCCTTCTGGCGCAGGGATGTAGCAGTACAGCCCACCGCTGCCCCTAGTTCAACTGGAAGAGCAGAAACACGTGGAGGCTACTCGGTCATAATTATTTATCACAGGGGTCCCACAGTCCCACAGGGCTCCATGGTGAGGGGGAGACCCACAAGTTACCTCTTCCACCTTTTTAAGGAAGAAGATGGAAACACAGGAGGCTCGGCGAAGGATTTCAGACTTGGGGCAGTTCTTTCAAATGGACGCGACCAGTCAAAACATGCCTTGGGGGCCAGATGTGGCCAACAGGAGACCTGTTTGCAGCCACTGGTGCCCAGGTTGAATGATGCACCTTCTGCTGCAGTCGGGATCATAAAAACAGGAGCTGCTCTCTACGGGGCCCTGGCTGGGACCTTTCCCTGGAGGATTTCCTCAGTCCTCAGCTGTCAGCCACAGCTCTTGTGTAATGAGAGCTTTCCAGGAAAAGAAGAAGAAGAAAAGGAAGAGCCCAGGCTGTCAGACTGAATGGATTCCTCTATTAAAGGTGCACCTAGATTTCGTAATCATAAAATGTCAACCCAACAGAACAATGCAAACGTCTGTCTTAGAAATGACTCAGTATGGTACATAGTCTCCTTTATTTGCTTTTTTGGTATCAAAGGCACTTAACCACTGAGCTACAGTCCCAGCAACACCCCCCCACACACACCTTTTTTTTTGAGACAGGGTCTCTAAGTTGCTTAGGACCTTTCTGATTTGCAGAGGCTGGCCTCCAACTCATGATCCTCCTGCCTCAGCCTCTCGAGATGCTGGGATTACAGGCATGCACCACTGCACCTGGCACTCATGTTATTTTTACAAAAACATTGTGTGGTGAGTTAAGTCCAGTTTAGTTGAGGCTCAGTGAGGTCAATGAACTGTCCCAAGTTTACAGACCAGCAAGCATATCTGTGACACCCCCCATCCATACTCCTAATTGCTGCCAGACAGTGCATCTCAAAGGGTGGAATGAATATCAGTGAGGGCAAATATTTGCAGATTTGGGCAAATGTTACAGCGAGCTAAGCGACTATAACAAATAGACCCAGACATATAATGGCAAAAATGAGATTTAAATGTATTTCCTGTTTATTTAGGAATAAACAGGCAGGCTCTCTTCCATGCCGTCCTTCAGGGCCGTGGGTGACTTTCCCTTTCAACATGTGGCTTCCGACCTGTCACTAGCTCTGTGAGCTCAAAGGGGAAGAAGCGTGGAGGAGGCAGCTGCTGTCTTGAAGCCCTGGCTTATAAATGGCAACCACTCACATGATATTCAGAATAACTCAGGCCACACTAAACACAAAGTGCTGGTGGTGGGGGGGGGCTAGAAAATGAGGTCCCACCCATGAAATAGCCACCCCTGCATCACCATGAAAGGTGAGAGTGAATTTTTGCAAAAAAAGCTACTCATCTCTTTCCCAAAGTGGCTTTCGGACATGCACCGATGTCAAGAAACAGAGAAATTCTCAATTTGGGGCTAAAAAGTTCTTTAACCCTCCTCTCCTTTGGCTCGCTTATTTTTTGTGTGTTTGTTTACAAAGAGAGTAGATGATCGTGTATCCCAGAGCTTTACTCACCATATCTTCATCTTATTCTAAAATCGGCTTCTCTGAGTTTTGGCAAAGGATGGTAGGCAGGGACAACAGCTTTCCTTTGGCAAATTCACAGGTTGTGGTGGAAAGCAGTCGATATTTTAACATGCTAAATAATTGTGCAGGGGCACGTGAGCATGACGAAACTCAGTGAATGTGCTCTGCAAACGGCCGAGTGCTGGTTAAACCGTGCACCATAGTGGAGTTGCCAGGCAATGAATCTGAAGTTGAGGTAAGCAGCCCAGGCTTGTGGGTGGCCAGCTTGGCAGAGCATGAGCCGGGACTTGCTTGAGGCCAAGACTGGTCCTGGGGTGACCATGAGGGGAGCCCAAAGCCAGCCGATCTCACTGGTCCTCGGGACATCAGCAAGGGCTCGTGGACCTGCCCGGTTCCTGAAACTGGGGCTAGGAGCGTTTCTTCCCTCCTGATTCCCCTCTGTCCCACTGGGCCATCTTCCAGAGGGTAGAATTCTTGGGCTTTTTTTTTTTTTTTTACGGAAGACTCTATACCCTGGCGAAGCTCCCATCGGCTGCCTGTCACACTTCCTGAGGGTAAGAGAACAATGGAGCCAGCCCCAGTCCTGCATCCGTCCTGGAAACGGCGGGCTGACCCAGGCATTTCAAGTTATTCCTTCCGGCCAGTGATGAAGGACCGCAAATTTGGCCAAGGAAGATCCTAGGAAATGCCTTGGGAGTTGAAAGACCCTGGAATGATCTGATAAGCTTTGTATCCAGTCTTGCTGAGGGCTCTGGATGCTCAGATAATGTGGGGTTACTCACTGGTTATCAGAGAAATGCAAACTAGATGTTTTCCACTCTTGAGAGTGGTGACAGATTTGCAGATCTGACTATCTGCCATCAGGAATGTGGGGAAAATCCTCTCAGAGATGGCTAGTGGGATATCTCGGGAGATTTACTTTGGGGAACAAATTGGCACTATCCAGAATAATTTTAGCATGTTGCCTAAAAAAATCTCACAATTAAAAATATATAATAATAATAATAATAATAATAATAATAATAATAATAAAAAGCTTTTACAGCTGGGCAGGGTGGTGCGGGCCTGTGATCCCAGAGACTCGGGAGGCTGAGGCAGGAGGATCTCAAGGTTGAGGCCATTCTGGGCAACTTAGTGAGGCCCTGTCTCAAAATGAAAAATAAAAAAGGCTGTGGGTGTAGCTCAGTGGTAAAACACACCTGGGGTTTAATCCCAGTGCCAGGATATAAATAAACAAATAAAATTGAATAGAAAAAAACAAAACTTCTTACATATGTGCACAAGGAGGAATGTACAAACGTGTTCATTGTAGCTTGGTTTATAATGGCAAACAAAATCAAAACAGAACTGGAGACAACCTAGAAATCTAGCAATGAAGAGATGGATGGATAAAATGTGTCTGTGCCAATCAAAGCTAACAGCCTGTTCTACACAGGTGCATGTAATGGAGCTAAGACCAGAGTTTTGAGGGGAAAAGCAGTATGCGGAATGAGAGGTACATTCATAATCTATTGTCCTACAAGAAAGTATCCACATAACTTCATGGCTTCCAGCAGTATGGAGATTCCTCAGAAAACTTTGAATGGAACCCCCATTTGACCCAGCTGTCCCACTCCTCAGTTTATATCCATAGGACTTAAAATCAGCCACATCAATGTTTATAACAGCTCAATTCACAATAGCTAAGCTATAGAACCAATCTAGGTGCCTTTCAACAGATGAATGGATAAATAAAATGTGGTATGTATACCCAAAAGAATATCACTTAGCCATAAAAAAATGAAATTATGGCACTTGCCGGTAAATGGATGGAGCTGGAGACTCTCACGCTAAGTGAAATAAGCCAGTCCCAAGAAATCCAAGGTTGAATGTTCTCTCTGATATGTGAATGCTGACACACAATAAGGAGTGAGGGGAGAATAGAAGTTCATTGGATTAGATAAAGGAGAGTAAAGATTAGGACCAGGGAAGGGAATAAGAAAGACAGTAGGATGAATGGGACATCACCTTCCTGTGTTCCTATATGAATACATGACCGGTGCGTCTCCACGTCATGTACAACCTCAGGAATGGAAGTTAGACTCCATGTATGTATAATATGTTAAAATACACTCTACTGTCATGGATAACTAAAAAGAACGAATGAAAAAACTTAGTGGCTTTCAGCCACAGCAAATACCTATTACTGTCATAGTTTCTGTGAGTCATGAAATCAGGAGTAGCTCTGCTGGGAAGTGCTGGTTCAGGGCTCCTTGGGAATTGCAGTGGAGATGTCAGCCAGAGCTGCAGGCGTTGATGAGGTTGGACGATCTGTTCGTCAGAAGTCCTGCTCATCTGACTGTCAAGTTGGTGCTATTTGTGGGAGCCCCACGTGGACTTCCTCCTGGGAGCTGCTTGAGCATCCTCACAACATGGCAGCCAACTACCCCCCCCCCCC
>NW_026000185.1:16038499-16059933 GCF_001458135.2 Marmota marmota marmota | reverse complement strand
CTCTCTCTCTCTCTCTCTCTCTCTCACACACACACACACACACACACACACACACACACACACACTTCTTTTCTCACTTACATTTAGGAGTAGGGGGATATGTCTAACATTGGTGTTAAAATTAAAGCCAAGTTTGGGTCTGTGACAATTAGCCTCCACGATGGTCCCCAGTGATTCTCACCTCCTAGCATTTATGCCACTTGAGTATTTCTGCTCTGTTCTCTCATAATGAATAGGGCCAATCTGTGTAACCACTAGGATACTGTGAAAATGACGGAGTATATGTGAGGGTTAATTTTACCTGTCATCTGGATTGGACCACAGGGTGCCCAGATATATGGCTTAACATTATTTCTGGATATGTCATATAATCAGTTTCCTCAAAGAACAGAGAAATCAAATTCTCCCTTCCTCCACATTTTTTTTTCTACTTAGGTCCTCAATGGAGAAGTTGATTTTTTTCTGCCTATTTGAGCTAATGGTCTTCTCTTGTCCTTAGACTGCAACTTGAAGATTGGTGTCCCTGGTTCTTAAGCCTTCAGACTTGGGCTGGAACTTAAACTATTAATTCTCCTGAGACTTGGATAAAAACTATACCCCAGCTTTCCTCCAACTTCCAGCAGATCCTGGGCTTCTCAGCCTCTCATCACGTGAACCAATTCCTAACACTAAATCCCAACGCTCCTGTTCTGCCCTCAGGGAACCAATTAAATGCACATTTATCCCTCCAATCTCTTCTCCAGTCTGCTTATCTTTTATCTTTCTCCCTCATTCCTTCTCTCTGGGCTTTACAAGAACTTCTTGATCTTTTCTTTGGATCCACTGACTTGATTTTATGGAGCAGTCTTCTAACTCTATCTACTGCCCTTTTGGACTCAATAGATAACATTTTTTATGCTCTGGGATAATTTTCTATTCGACATTGCTTTAGAGATGCAGTAGCTTCAGGTCTTGTAACTACCATTAGAAATTCCTCTTACATTTTGTCCCCTGAGCCTTAAGGGTGACTTATCCAGAGACTTTTGCTCTTGTTCCTCCTATCAGTATCCTTTGACCCGCTAGATCTTTGCATATATCCATTATTCTCTGTTTGCCCATTTTTTACAGGAGGAGGCCCATGTTTGCTCAATGTTGGGTGTTCAGGTGGATTAAAGAGTCTGTTTAAATTTTTTTGACTCAGCCAAAGAAAGGAGGGAAAAGTTTATGTTTACTGTACCTTTACTTTGTACTATTGGAGAGTCAGCAACGCATGGAGATAGGGAGGCAGCTTCAATGAGGTGGGGTATTTCTTCTTTGTGCCAATTGTCCTCGGTCACCTTCATGGGGGTGTTGTAGGAATCAGATTTAAATGGGGGAAATTTGGGGCTGGGATTGTGGCTCAGTGGCAGAGCGCTTGCCTCGCAGGCGTGAGGCACTGGGTTCGATCCTCAGCACCACATAAATATAAAATAAAATAAAGGTATCCACCTTCAACAAAAAAAAAAAATTAAAAAAAAAAATAAAAAAATAAATGGGGGAAATTAAAAAAATAAAACTCTTTTTTTTTTTGGTACCAGGGATTGAACCCAGGGGTGCCTTACCACTGAGCCACTTCCCCAGCATTTTTTTATGTTTTATTTAGAGACAGGGTCTCATTGAGTTGCTTGGGGCCTCGCTAAGTTGCTGAGGCTGGCTTTGAACTCAGAATCCTCCCACCTCAGCCTCCTGAGCTGCTGGGAATGACAGGTGTGTGCCATCATGCTCAGCCCCCAAATCACTTTTGACCTGACCCTGTTGTCATTGGGGCTTGCTCTTGGGGTTGTACGCTCTATGGGTTTGGATAAATGGCCCTTATTGCTTGGGTGTGACCCTGCTCGACCTCTCACAGCTCCTGGCTTTAAGGCATTTGTGGGTACTCTGGCAGGCCCAAGCTTTGCTTCTCCATAAACCACACCCCTGACCTCCTCTGTCCCCCTTGGAGCTGGCAGCGATCACAGGGCTACTTGGATCCCCTCTGCTGCTTCCTGCCTGAAATGAATCATGGCCTGGTAGTCCCTGCCCTCACCTGGTTTGAGCTCAGTGTATGTTGCAGACATCTGCATTTCTGTTCCTGTCTGCTGGACGTGGCACCTCCTACCCTGCTTTCTGTCCGTCCGTCCGTGGGGTGGAGTGAGTTTTTCTGTTAATGAACCTTGCTCTCCTGGCCTCATCCTCGGATTGGCTGATCAGCTCATGCCTTAGGCTCTACCTCAAACCTGACTTCCTCTGTGGGGGGGGAGTGTTCCAGGAAGATCCCCAAACTAGAAACACTCTGAGGAGCTCTCAGAAACTCCTGCATTCTGCCTGCCCAGGAGCGCGTCTCCTGGCGCCCCAGCTCTGGCCGCTGAGCTGTCTGCCCCTGTAGTCCACAGAGCCTGGGCAGCTCCCGTTTATCCACTCAGGAAGCATTGATGGAGCGCCAGGTCGATGCCAGGCACAGTGCTGGGCCGTTCTCGCCTCGGCACAGCGTCTGCCACAGCTTCAGGGAACCAGGCCTGAGACAGCGAGGGATGAGGAGGACAGGGGGCTGGAACAGCACAGGGCGGGACGTCGCCGTGGGCCCAGGGACAGGCACGAGGGGAAACTGAGCTTTTGTAGCCTGGGCTGTGCCCTGAGTGTGGCCAGCAGTGGGAAGCGCCTCACAGGGGCAGGGGGTGAGCCAGGGCTGGGCAGTGCCATGCTAAGAAATAAGAAATCTCAGACAGACCAAGGAAGGCAGCATGTGTGTGTGTGTGTGTGTGTGTGTGTGTGTGTGTGTGTGACTTCTCCATGGGCTAGAATTTGCACAGATGAGCTTCGAGGCTGGAGTGCAGAGAAGTGTTTGTTTATCCATTTAGGAGTTTATTTATCTGTTCAGTCATCTTGATTGCTTCCAGATTTTCGCAATGATGAATAAAGCTGTTATAAATATCTTTATGTAGTTTTTTTTTAAGCGTTTAACCTTTATTTATTTACTTATTTATTTATTTAAATGTGGTGCTGAGGATTGAACCCAGGTCCTCACCCACCCTAGGTAAGCATCCTCCCACTGAACCATAACCCCAGCCCTGTATGTAGGGTTTTGTGTGAACCTAAGATCTTATTTCCTTTGGGCAATATATATATAAACTTACCAAATAGGCAGGGATGGAAACACTTCATTGTGTGGTGGAGAGGATGTAGGGAAGAAAGGAACTCCAAAATAGGAGATACACGCCCTTGGGTGTATTCATTCCTTTTCTAGGAATCTGTTGGACCGGTGTGCTTGTACACACGCACACAAGTTTGCACAGGATATTCATCTCCGCAGTATTTGTTATAGCAAAGGGTTGGAAACAACTGAAATGTCCATCAACAGGGGACCTGCAGAATAAGCTATGGAACATCATTTCAGTGGACCACACGGGGTGGTCAAAACACACAAGGGAGATAAATACGGATGTGGAACAATATCTAAGATATCTGAAGTGAAGTAGGTCAGTTCTGGGATAGAACAGGGTAGACGATCATTTAGGTAAGTGAGCAGGGGTGTGGCTTTGGAGCCAGACGGCCTTGGCTTAGATCCCGGCTCCACCACTTTCTAGCTATGTAATCGGGGGACCGTTGCTGGTGCCTCGGTTTTCCCAGCTGTCACACTCAAAGATTAACAAGGATAGGAAGGCGACGTTCTTTTCCCTTTTGACCTTTTGAATGTTTTAAAACCATGCAACTGTGTTACCCTATATATTATATAAACTTGTGATCCTCCTGGTCTCAGACCTCCAAGTTGCTGGGATTACAAGAATGTGCCACCATACCTGGCTCAAGTTTTTAAATGAAATATTTTAAACTAAAATTCGCAAATTCGGACATGGAAAAGATGCTGAACATCATCAACATGAAGGATATAGACACTAAAACTCCAATGAGATCCCTGTTAGTCTAGCTAAAATGGTAAAGACTGGCAACACCAAGTGCCAGTGACCATACCGAACAGCTGGAAATCTTGCACACCCCCATGGGAATGGAACGTGCTACAACTATTTTGGAAAACAAGATAGCAGCTTCTTCAAAAGCTAAACATCTGTCTGTGTGGTGACCCACAGACCCAGTCTTGGGAATTTACCCAAGAGAAATAAAAACGTATGTTTACAAAAAGACTTATACGTGCTGGGCACATTGGCACATGCCTGTCATCTCAGCATACTACGTACTCTGATGCAGGAGGATTGTGAGTTCAAAGCCAGCCTCAGCCACTTAGTGAGGCCCTAAGCAACTCAGTGAGACCCTGTCTCTAAATAAAATATTTTAAAAGGCTGGGGATGTGGCTCAGTGGTTAAGCACCCATTGGTCCAAATCCCTGGATTTAAAAAATATATATACATATACACATATACTTGAATGTTTTTAAAAGTTTGTTCAAAATATCCCCCATCTGGAAGCAACCTCAAAGTCTAATAATAACTTGAGAATGGATAGCAAACTGGTAAATCCACACAATGGAACCAAAAGGAACCAACCACAGTTATCCCCACAGTGGTGAACCGTCAAAACATTGGCTAAGTGAAAGAACATAGAAATTAGAAAATAAAACAAATACCATATGATTCCATTTATTAAAAAAATTTTTAGAAAAGGCAAAATTAAAAACATAAAAAGGAGGTGAGCGGTTGCCAAGGAACAGAGGCGGAGAGGGACTGTCAGCAAAGAGACACAGGGAACCCTGGGGTGACGGAAAGAGTCTCTAATGTGATCTTGGTGGTAGTTACGTGACTTTAGGTGTTTGCCAAAACTTCAACTGGACGCGTAAAATTGTAAGTTCTATAAACAAAGCTAGATTTAACAAAAACAGGCTCAGTCTAGCCACGGTAGTTTTTTTTTGTTTTTTTTTTTAAAGGATGAGCTGGTCTATAATGTTCAGCGACAGGAAAATTCAACAGGATGAGGACCGAAAGGGCCAGTCTGTCTGGTTAGCAAGTTTTGCTGGGGGTGTCTTGGCAGGGGAGGGACAGAGTGAATTCCAGATGAATTCAGGAGTTGAGAGTCAGTGGAGAGTGAAGTAGAGGTAACCAACGTCATCTTCCAAGAAATTTGCCTGTTAACAGACAGGGGATACACAGGAACCGACCTTTCTGGTTCCAAACAGAATGCAGATTAAAATGATAATACTGTGGTTCATCTGCTAAGTACAGCCTGGTAACCTGGGTGCGCCCATAGGTAGGAAATGGTGCCTAATCTTTGCAGAAAGCAACTTGAAAAGCCCCCTCCCCCATCCCCCCTCCCTCACCCCCCGCCCCACAAAGCATAAACGCTTTGACCTGACCCATAGGAATTTATTCTAAGGAAATAATTAGCTGGGCAAAGGATGTGCCCAAAATAGGGATGTTAAATTAGTGCCATTTATTTATTTTTTAAAAAATGGACACACCCTAAATATTGAGTAATCAAGGTATGGCTGAGGAAAATGATTTATTCATCCCAGAATTTGCTTTTTGGCCTCTAACATTTTTTTCAGATCTTCAAAATATGGTAGGAAATAAAATAATTGAGCATCTAGAAAATAGGGGTGAAAGAGAAATTTTGGCTACATACTCTTTCCTGACTTTTAAATATTGCACCTTGTGAATTTATCACCTGTCAAAAAGTTAAAATAGAGCTGAGCATTGGTGGCTCAGGCCTGTAATACCGGCGACTAGAGAGGCTGAGGCAGGAGGATTGAGAGTTTGAGGCCAGTCTTAGCAACTAAGCAAAGTCCTGATTAACTTAGTGAGACCTTGTCTCAAAAAATAATAGGGGCTGGGAAATGTGGCTCAGTGGTTAAGGTCCCCTGGGATCAATCCTCAGTACCAATAAAAAGTTAAGATAGAAATTTAAATTACAAAAATATGAGCTATAACTGCTAACATGGAAGACATTATAGTACTTAATGGGAAAATTAGATTGAAAGGCAGAATGAGTGCAATACATGTTACATATATTTTATGTTATATGTACATATACATATATTAAAAACATGGATATATCATCATAAGAGAAACAATAAAATTCCAACTGTAATTTCATATAGATGATGGGTTTTGGTGAATTTTTTTTCTCTTTTTTATAACCACGCTTTTTAACTTTTTAAAAGAATGATGAATAGGCATTGTATAACTAAGAACATTTTTTTTTTTTGGACATTTAGTGGTGCAACTGAATAAAATCTGGAGTTCACTGCATGGCGTTTTACCAATGCTAATTTCTTCATTTTGACAAACACACCGCGGTTCTTTGAGACAGTTCAATCGAAGGAAACTGGGTGGGTGAAAGGTGCGTGGGAACCCTCCAGATTATTTTTGCCATTCATCTGTAAATGCTGAACTGAGAATGGAAACATAAACTGATATATACACATAACAGGACAAAAAGGAAAAAAAAAAGAACTCTTGATACAGCATTGGTGGCTTTTCAAAACATTATGCTAAGTGAAAGAATCCAGAAATTTTAAAAAAAATCAAATTTGGTTTATAAATAATTCCATTTATTAAAAAAAAAATTGAGGGGGTTGGGGTTGTGGCTCAGCAGTAGAGCACTCGCCTAGCATGTGTGAGGCCCTGAGTTTGATCCTCAGCAGCACATAAAAGTAAATAAATAAAATAAAGGTATTGTGTCCAACTACAACTGAAAAAATAAATATTTTAAAAAAATTGAGGAAAGGCAGAATTACAGAGAGAAAAGGCAGATTAGTGGTTGCCTGTTTAATGAAATCTAAACTTATTTCAGGAAAGAAAAGGCTTTTTTTTTTTTACAAAATTTTTAAAAATGTGTCTATAACGTTGTAGGATATATATAGAGATGCAACCCGTCCCCCCCCCCAAAAAAAAAGAAAGAAAAAAAAAAAAGGTTGGTGAAGGGATTAGAGAGAGAAGGTATAAGAAGAGGGAGATTTTAGGACAAGATGAGTTTGAACAGGCAGAGAAGGGGCCAGGAGGGTGGGAGAGGTGGGTGACAAAAGGGAGATGCCACTTAGGGGCTGAGAAAAGAGAGTTGAATGGGTCAAGATGGAGGAGGGTCCTTTTTCTCCAAGACCAGAGGGAAATGGACACAGAGGGACATAAGTGGAGCTTATAGGCCGAAGAGTTTGTTCCTGCTGATCCACTTGAGTTTTCTATGCAAAGTAGAGACCAGCTCATTGGCTGAGAGTTAGGGGATGAGGGAAGGGTAGAGTTGGTGGCCCACAGAGAAGGACCGGAAGCCAAAGTGAGTCATGCAAACCAAACAGAAGAAGAGAAGAGTGTTTCTCAATCATCCTGAGAGATAAGGGCCATTTGGAACTTGTTAAAATTACATATCCTCTTGGCATCCAACCTAGACCTTCTGAATCTGAAATTCCATGGAAGATTTCCAAAGATCTTTAGGTTTAACAAGTGTCCCCGCTGGGTCTCACCTCAAGGATCTCCTGAAGAACACGTGGGTAAAGGAACGGCAAACCCTACGGGTTCCAAGTGTGCAAGGACAGGCAGCTTCAGCCTTACCTGGGAGCTGGTTAGAACTGCACATCTCCTTCCTGATCTCACAAATCAGAACCTGCATTCCAAATTTGAAACAGGTGATTCCCGTGCACGTCAAAGTTTGGAAAGCACGAGGGTAAGTCACCATAGTTATCATAAGGATGTGACTTAGGTCAATTGGCACCATTACATGATTGTCCCCAAAGTGATTGGTGAGCCCACTAGCAGGAAGAGAAAATAACTCTCATTTGGACTGATCCAAGGTGGTGGGGTGGAAAGGTAAGGTGTTAAGAGGAGGGTAGTTGGAGTGTTTGAACACTGGGTGGAGGAGGGAGTGAAAATAGGTAGAAAGCTGATAAGTTGGGAGTTTAGGGAAGGCTGAGGGGCTCTGGAGATTATTGAGAATGAGTCAAGAACGAGGGTCAGGAAGGAGAGAAAGAGAGAGAGAGAGAGAGAGAGAGAGAGAGAGAGAGAGAGAGAGANGTCCCAGATCCTACGCCTTAGTATCCCAAAAGAAAGGGAGGGCTTCACTTAAAATTATTCCCAAACCCCGAATTATCGAATAAACTTGCATTCGACATACACGGGTCATGGTTCTTTCCTTGAACCGATTGCTGTGGCCAAAGGGACAAAATGGTAACAGGTTAGGTCTGGGTTGTGTGTTTATTTTAGAATTGATGGAGCAGCCCACTTCTCAAGAGCCACGTCAAAAGAGAGTGGAGGGGCTGGGGTTGTGGCTCAGCGGTAGAGCGCTCGCCTGGCACGTGCAAGACCCTGGGTTCGATCCTCAGCACCACGTAAAAATAAGTGAAATAGAGGTATTGTGTCCAACTACAAATAAAAAATAAATAAATATTTAAAAAGAGAGTGGGGTACAAAGCAATTGCCCAAGTGTCATCAGCATTTACCCCAAATAATAGATATGTCCTGTCCACCAGAAAATTGGAAATTTTCAGAAAGATATAAATAACAAAATAAAGACCTGCCATTATTCCACAATGACAGGCTTCCTTGATACGTCATCTGGGCCATCTTTCATAATTGGAGCATTCAATTCAGCAGGGGATTTCCCAAGAATGTGAAATGATTCAAGTGCACACATGAGAAAGAGAAGAAAAGCAAACAGTGCTTTAGTGAGTTAGTAAGGCTGATAATCCATGGTTCCCTGTCAACCTCACGAGCCAGTCAATCCCCAGATCTCTGCCAACCCCGGAGCAAATTTATGCCTTCTTGAAATTTCACCCTCGGCCATCAATGTGCTCATCCATCATGCATCCATTCATCTATTCAACCAACCACTCACTTATTCAATAATTACCTTTTAAGCTCTGAAATTAGACCACCTGGTTCAAATCCAAGTCCCGACTCTTATTATCTGTGTGACTCTGAGCTAGTTACTCAACCCATCTGTGCCTCAGTTGTTACTACATAAGATCGTTTTGAGGATAAAATGAGATTAAGGGAGATCCCAAGTGCTTTGTTGAGAGCAGGGCTCAGGTAAGATTCTCAACAGAGTATTCTAGTCTTGAATGTTCGATGTTATTTTCCCAACCTTAGATATTTACCATATGAAGGCCACGTCCAGGTAGCTGAGTGGGCTATGTTGGGCAAGTACTGCCAGCTACGATTTTTTTCTCTCTGCTATCCTAGAGGCAGATTCTGACTGTAAGAGCTTTTAGGACCACCAAGATATGTCCTCTGGGACTTCCTCATTTTAAAAAAGCTTATATTTAATTTTTTAAAATAATAATAAAGGCAGCTCATGCTTTGCAACTCCTTTGGGTCAAGGCAGTGGTCTGGGGTCTGGCATTACTAAAACTTCCTAGTTTAAGGCTGGACACCTGATAAATCACCACCTAGACATCAGGGGAGCTCCTGTGTCACTGTAGATCTAGGAAGTGGCACAGAAACAAAGCCAGCCCACCCCTACAAACAATTGTGGAATTTCCTGGGCTTACAGACCAAGAAAGTGGGGGCCAAGAGAGTATCCTCATCAGTGTCCCTCACCAGGGAAAGAGAGCAGTGTTTGGGAAGTCATACTCATTCTCCAGACGGAAAATCGGACTTGGCTTTCTGGGCCATAGCCTGAGATCTTGGTCCCAGGCTTCCAAGAGTGATTGAAGCAGCTTATGAAATCAGGAGAGACTACGTGACTTGGGTGGAACTCAAGTCAAGGATGGGCAGGTGACCTGGCCACGACCAATGAGAGTACACCATCTTCTGACTGCTGTGGTTGGTTCAGAGTTGGGCATGTGACTCAGGCAGGACCAATTAGAATCCCCTGGTGAGTTTGATCCATGTATGCTTCTGAGAAGAAGATCTCTCTCTCTCTCTCTCTTTTTTTTTTTTTGGTCATGAATGAGCTAAAAAAAAAAATAATAATAGAGACTGGAGGGAGGGGGATGTCTCCCTCCCCCGTGGAGAGAAGCAGTCTGAGAATAAAGGCAAGATCAGGGAAATGGGGCAGGGAACAGGGATGGCACCCACGACTGAGGGACACCTGGGTCCATCATGCTTAGTGCTAGATGCACCTGCAAGTTACACAGAGGTGAGTGACAACACCCCCTCCCCGCTCCTCTGCAAAGCCAGGGTGAGCTGGGGTGCCTGCCACCCCTGATAAAGCATGGATTCGTGAGGAAATCAGGGAGTAAGGGAGAGGTCTTCAGGGACCCAGGGTCCTGGATGACGGTGGGCCACGCGAGCAAGGCCGGGTGCCTGATCTGGCAGGACCCTTGAAGGAGGAGGGCTGTAAATAGTGGAATGGAGGTGGCCCGGAAGGTCCCGGAGACAGCCAAGCCCACCCCCAGGAGTGCTCATGGGCAAAGAAGCATCCTGACAGTGAGGGCCAGGCCACCGACTGGGCCCTGGATCCTGAGCACAGATGGTCCTGATGCTGCCTGGGCCGGGCCCTTTTCTGGACATATGCTGACACTCGACTCAGGCCCCTGCCAAACTCAGATCCCGTCCCTGTCAGAGTCAGTATAGAGTCAGAGCTGGCTGTTCCCGGGTGACCACAGCAGTCAGAAGATGGTGTACTCTCATTGGTCGTGGCCAGGTCACCTGCCCATCCTTGACTTGAGTTCCACCCAAGTCACGTAGTCTCTCCTGATTTCATAAGCTGCTTCAATCACTCTTGGAAGCCTGGGACCAAGATCTCAGGCTACGGCCCAGAAAGCCAAGTCCGATTTTCCGTCTGGAGAATGAGTATGACTTCCCAAACACTGCTCTCTTTCCCTGGTGAGGGACACTGATGAGGATACTCTCTTGGCCCCCACTTTCTTGGTCTGTAAGCCCAGGAAATTCCACAATTGTTTGTAGGGGTGGGCTGGCTTTGTTTCTGTGCCACTTCCTAGATCTACAGTGACACAGGAGCTCCCCTGATGTCTAGGTGGTGATTTATCAGGTGTCCAGCCTTAAACTAGGAAGTTTTAGTAATGCCAGACCCCAGACCACTGCCTTGACCCAAAGGAGTTGCAAAGCATGAGCTGCCTTTATTATTATTTTAAAAAATTAAATATAAGCTTTTTTAAAATGAGGAAGTCCCAGAGGACATATCTTGGTGGTCCTAAAAGCTCTTACAGTCAGAATCTGCCTCTAGGATAGCAGAGAGAAAAAAATCGTAGCTGGCAGTACTTGCCCAACATAGCCCAGTCAGCTACCTGGACGTGGCCTTCATATGGTAAATATCTAAGGTTGGGAAAATAACATCGAACATTCAAGACTAGAATACTCTGTTGAGAATCTTACCTGAGCCCTGCTCTCAACAAAGCACTTGGGATCTCCCTTAATCTCATTTTATCCTCAAAACGATCTTATGTAGTAACAACTGAGGCACAGATGGGTTGAGTAACTAGCTCAGAGTCACACAGATAATAAGAGTCGGGACTTGGATTTGAACCAGGTGGTCTAATTTCAGAGCTTAAAAGGTAATTATTGAATAAGTGAGTGGTTGGTTGAATAGATGAATGGATGCATGATGGATGAGCACATTGATGGCCGAGGGTGAAATTTCAAGAAGGCATAAATTTGCTCCGGGGTTGGCAGAGATCTGGGGATTGACTGGCTCGTGAGGTTGACAGGGAACCATGGATTATCAGCCTTACTAACTCACTAAAGCACTGTTTGCTTTTCTTCTCTTTCTCATGTGTGCACTTGAATCATTTCACATTCTTGGGAAATCCCCTGCTGAATTGAATGCTCCAATTATGAAAGATGGCCCAGATGACGTATCAAGGAAGCCTGTCATTGTGGAATAATGGCAGGTCTTTATTTTGTTATTTATATCTTTCTGAAAATTTCCAATTTTCTGGTGGACAGGACATATCTATTATTTGGGGTAAATGCTGATGACACTTGGGCAATTGCTTTGTACCCCACTCTCTTTTTAAATATTTATTTATTTTTTATTTGTAGTTGGACACAATACCTCTATTTCACTTATTTTTACGTGGTGCTGAGGATCGAACCCAGGGTCTTGCACGTGCCAGGCGAGCGCTCTACCGCTGAGCCACAACCCCAGCCCCTCCACTCTCTTTTGACGTGGCTCTTGAGAAGTGGGCTGCTCCATCAATTCTAAAATAAACACACAACCCAGACCTAACCTGTTACCATTTTGTCCCTTTGGCCACAGCAATCGGTTCAAGGAAAGAACCATGACCCGTGTATGTCGAATGCAAGTTTATTCGATAATTCGGGGTTTGGGAATAATTTTAAGTGAAGCCCTCCCTTTCTTTTGGGATACTAAGGCGTAGGATCTGGGACCTCTAGTATCTGTTCCATACACTGTAGGGCGAGAGTGACTGGAGATAACGTAAAGGAAAGCACAGGTGAGCAGTGGGTAATCAGAGTTCTTATCTTTTGAGTCCCTGGATCCCAAAGCTCCCTGCCTACCTAAAGCTAGAGACCCATGGATTTCTCAGTCACATGAGTCGGAGTATTTATTTATTTCTTAATCCAAGATGCATTTTTTTTTTTTTGCTACTTGTAGACAAGATTCCTAATACAATATTTATTATTTTGTGTGTAAATACAATAAAAATGCATTTAATCCTGTTATTAAAAAGAACAAAAGACAGTTGTCAGATTCCCGAGCGCTCGCCGCCGTCAGCTAGCAGAGTTGACGGACAACAGAGTGTGTCAGATCAACACCTTGCAGGTCTGGCTGGAGGTAGGAGCCCTCAGCGAGGCTGGGAAGATTTCTCCCGGTCTGTTCCTGGAGGAGGCGAGGGAGCCTTTGAACAATTGGGTCTGTCTCACTCCACCTCCTGCTCCCTGCAGCTTCCAGCTGGGCACAGTGAGGCTCCTTCAGCCTGCAGCCTGCAGTTAGAGCACGTGTCTCGTGTCTCCCTGATGATCCAGGTCCTTCTCCACCCTGGGCTGGTCCTGCCTTGGGACAGAAGGAACTGGAATGGCTCCTGAGTTTGCTAGGAGGTGACTAAGCGAGGCAGAGCTGGGCCAGGCAGGAGAGGTTCCCTGGGCACCCACCCTGGGGGATGCAGAGCCTGCCCCTTCATGTGGCTGCTTCAGGGGAGGAGGGAGAGGACAGAGCCAGAGACAGAGAGATGCACCTCGAGGGCGTCTCCTTGAGGGTCAGTTCATTGTGGTGTGTCAGGTTGCTTTTAGGGTCCACATGATCTTATCTTGCCATCACTTTATTTTTTTAATTCTAATTTGTTATATAGGACAGCCGAATGCAATTCCATTCATAGTACACATCTAGAGCACAATTTTTCATGTCTCTGGTTGTACACAAAGAAGAGTCACACCATTTGCCTCTTCATGCATGTACTTAGGGTAATGATGTCCATCTCATTCCAACGTCTTTCCTACCCCCCCTCCCTTCTCCTCCCTCCCCTCTGCCCTATCTAGAGTTCGTCTATTCCTCCCATGCTCCGCCCCCATCCCCATTATGAATCAGCCTCCTTATATCAAAGAAAACATTTGGCATTTGGTTTTCTGGGATTGGCTGACTTCACTTAGCATTATATTCTCCAACTCCGTTCATTTACCTGCAAATGCCATGATTTTATTCTCTTTTAATGCTGAGTAATATTCCATTGTGTATATATACACCACATTTTCTTTATCCATTCAATCATTTTATTTCTTTTCTGAGGATTTTTTAAAAATCATGCACAAGAGACATATATGTGATCTTAAAAAACAGGGACTCACACACCGGCGTCTGTGCCGTCACTCATGAGAAACAGCCCTTTGCCAGTCAGTCTTCTAAATGTCCTGGGTGCCCCTGACCACCTCTTTCCCCTGCCCATCCCAGAAGCTCCCACGATCCTAACTTCTATGATCAGTGTATCTTGTTTTTCTTTATAGTTTCACCTATTGCTTTTCTTTAAATCAGCTCACCCTTCCCATTTAAATAATGTTTTGGAATGCTTTTCTTTTGGAAATGGAACCTCCCTATGTCGCCCAGGCTGGTCTTGACATTCTGGACTTAAGGAATCCTCCTGCCTCATCCTCCTGGTTTGCTGGGACTGCAGGTATGCACCACCGGCCCCAGCTTGGAAATTTTTTTTACAGAGATACAGTTCATACAACGTAAAATTAACCATTTTAGAGTGTAATGTTGAACGGCATTTAGTACATTCACAGTACTATATGAGCACTACCTGGACCTAGTTCCAAAACACAAACCACCCTCAAATGGAAACCATACCTATCAAGCAATCAACACCCGTTTTCCCTGCCTCCAGCCCTAAATCTGCGTTCTGTCTCTATGGATTTGCCTATTTGGGGACTTTGAAATGGAATCACACAGTGTATGGCCTTTTTTGTCTCCTGGCTTCTTTCATTTAGCATAATAATGTTTTGGAGGTTCATCTATGTCAGTACTTTGTTCCTTTTGATGGCTGAGTAGTATTCTATCAGAAACTTATTCTGAAAGAAAACTTTTTAGCTGGATGCAGTGGCCCACACCTGTAATCCTGGATTGGGCCTCCGTTTTTGCACGGTGGAAAACAGAAAGGTTTGCTTATTCTGTCAGTGATTTGTAGTACTCCAACTTGCTGGGAAAGGAAAACCTATAGTAAGGGTTTTTTTTTTTAATTCTTTTTTTTTTAAATCTTTATTTTTTAGTTGGACACATATCTTTATTTATTTTTATGTGGTGCTGAGGATGGAACCCAGGGCGTCGCACATGCTAGGCGAGCGCTCTACCGCTGAGCCACAACCCCAGCCCTATAGTAAGGCTTTTATTTTTATTTTTTTTCCCCCTAGTGCTGAGGATCAAATCCAAGTCTTGGTGCATGCTAGGCAAGAGCTTTACCATGGAGCTATCCCCCCAGCCAAGGGAACACTGTATACAGAGATAGCGACATTTGTACCTGGTCTGGAAGGATAAGTGAGTGAGCGGAGAATGAGTGGAGGGGGAAGAGGCCAGAGTATGGCATGGCAGTTAAGGTGGTGTGTGACCTAGGATGATCATCGTAGGGTGAGTCCATGCAACTTAAGAAATATGGCGAGTGCTTTACAGGGAAGACATCAAGCAAGAAGTGTGGCGGTCCAGTCTGTCCTTTGGCAACATGCTCCTGATGTGGCCTGATGTAGGGATGGGAGGAAGGAGGCTGAGAGGCTGGGAGAGTCATGAGCAGAGGGGGAGCCTCATGTTGCTTCCTCATGCTTCAGCTGCTTCTTAAACATTGGGGTCCCTCGGTCTCCATTCTCAACTCTCCTCTTTTGGCCTGGGGACGGTGGTCCTGGAATCCGCACCTTGACTTGCACTACCTTCATGCCCTGACCTCTCTCCCGGGTTTTCAACCCCAGGAGAGGTTGGCGTCTTTATCCAATATTCCCTTGGGGGGCAGTTCCCAGGGAGCATGTTGAGTTGGAAATGCCTCTGACTCACCAGGGAGATGGTCTACAGGAGAGAGGACACCTGACTGGGATTCAGGGGCCTGAAAGGGGGAAAGTCTGAGGCCATTAGGTCGGATTGTTTGAGAAAACCAGGGCTGTATAAAGAACAAACTTTCCCATGATCTGCAATGGAGTTATCATGGCAGCTGCTTAAAAGAGGTCTTGAGGGCCGGGGCTATGGCTCAGTCAGTAGAGTGCTTGAAAAAAAGTTGTTCTTTTCCACCCTCAACTCTGACCTGGGACAAGAATGCCGGTGGGCGGAGGAAGATGAGCCTGAAGTCAGAAAGGACCAGAGAAGAAGCCTTCTTCAAAGACAGATAAAGTGGCCTCTGGGGAAAAGCCTCCCTACAGAAGACAGTTTGCACAGTGGCTAGGTACACAGGCTCTGGGCCCACTAGTCACCAGTGGTGTGGCTATGTGGATTCTCTCTGCCTCAGTTTCTTTATTTGCAAGAATACCAAGCTGTCGGCTGGGTGCAGTGGCACACACCGGTAATCCCAGCGGCTCTGGAGGCTGAGGCAGGAGGATCATGAGTTCAAAGTCAGCCTCAGCAAAATTGAGGCCCTAAGCAACTCAGTGAGACCCTGTCTCTAAATAAAATCCAAAATAGTGCTGGGGATGTGGCTCAGTGTTTGGGTGCCCCTGGGTTCAATCCCTGGTACCAAAAAAAAAAAAAAAAACCCACAACAAAACAAAACAAAAAACCCAAGCTGTCAGAGTTCCATGAGCTGATGTGTGTGGAGTGAAACAGCAGAATCCTCAGCAAACAATAAGAACTCAATGAATATGCCCTTTTATTGTTTTTATTAACTCTACAAACTTTTCCTAGATGCCAACAGTTCTGTCCCAGTCTGGAGGCAGAGAGATAAAACCCCATTCCTGTCCTCTCGGAGCACGTGGTCTCTGAGGAAGAGACAGCCAAGTGGATACAAATATTGTTTCTGGGGTGAAAATTTTAAAATGGTGGAAGTTCCACTTTGGGAGGGTGAAAGGTGACTCTGCAGAGGTGATAACGTCTGCCTCTGACCTGGACAGGCGAGGGTAGGAGAAAGGGCAGCGTGGGGCTTTGTTGGAGCCAGGCAGGGACACAGCCGGCTGGAGCCAGGGGGTGTCCCCGCCCGAGTGCTAAGGGACAGCCGAACCAGATGCTGACGGCCCTACCTGGGACACTCCCAGCAGCAAACCCAGCCTTACTGGAAGTGTTCCCACGGGTGACATCATGCCCAGGCTGGTCAATTCCATGAATCTGAGGGCACAGCTAACTCCTCTGCTGGCCCCGGGGGTGGAGGAGGAAGCTCCTCTCTGGGTAGCACCCAGGTGAGCATCCACTGCAAGTTCCCTGTCGGCACCGGCTGCGGCCACTCCTGCCCAGCCTGGACAGGAGCCAGCCAGCCGGGAGCCCTCTGTCATCTGGTGCTGACCTGCATCAGCCCTGGCTTCTGAGCCCCCTCCTCAAGGGAGGGCTCTCCAGCCCAAGGTCACCATGACCTCCTCTCTGCTGACTGGTTTGACTCCTGACCACGGCATCTAGTGCACCCTGGCTGGTTGGATTCCTGGCCGGGGTTACATCCCTGAGGGCCAGGGGAACACCACATGGAGCAGAGGTTGCTATTGCAGCCACAGGCCTGGGGGTGGCTGGACCAGGAGTTCCCGGGTCCTCACAGCTGCTCTTCCACAAAGACTCAGGACTGTACTAGCAGCCATCCCTGTGCCGTGATTAGACCTGAAATTAGTCCTCCATTCATGGTTGAAGGACCCCCTTCTGCCTGAAGAAATGCTGTAGACTCGGCTGGCTTTGCAGGTTCGTGATGTAACCCCTCAGCTCTGCCGTGGGAACCCACACGGCGGCCATAAGCAACGTGTAAGCAAACAGGTGTGGCTGTGTGCCAATAAAACTTTATTTATGGACACTGAGATTCGAATCTCATATCACTGTCATGAGAAACCCAGTATTCTTCTTTTGATATATTTTTTTCAGCTCTTTGAAAAGTAAAAACAATAGCCATGCATTCTCAGTTCATGAGCAAAACCAGGATTTGGCTTGCGGGGTGGAGTTTTGCTGTCCCCTTGGCTAATTTATAGAAGGGCTGAGAACAGTGCCCGGCCTCCTGTTCTCGGGCTGACTCTGCAGCTGGAGGGTGTGAATACAAGCTGTTGTGTGGCTGGCAAGACATTGGAAGTGGCATTGGTCGTTCTGGCCCAGGGTGGTGCTGAGTCAGTCCAAAGCAAGAGTAGCTGAAGAAGGGTCAGGACACCACAGGACAGCAGTGTCCAGCTCTGCCCTTTAAATAGCCGGTCTCTGGGAAGGGCCCTGGGACCTGCCTTAGCTGCCCAGAGCAAGGTCCCAGCCCCAACCCCAGAGTAGACCATCCTACCACACCCTCCATTGCACCCCTCCCTACACACACTCCCGGGGCTGGGGCCAGCTCTCTGCCCTGGGGCCCAGAGGACACCTTGCCCCAGTGTTGGTGACCGAGGATCATGTATTTGCCAACAGCCCGACTCCAGGACTGGTGCTTCCTCCTGTCTTTGGTCATTGGTCGGTAGCCGTCCAGCCTTGCTACCTAAGGTTACAACCTCGGGCCCCAGCCCAGGACAGGGGAGCAGATGAAACCCTGGGCTTGGGGCTTAAAGGTGTCCTTCTCTCTCAAGACCCGGTGAAGAGCTCCCTTCTGGCCTTCACCTGGGCCAGCACGGTTTCCTCAGCCCTGTCTCTTGGTTCGGGCGTGGGATCTAGCACATTCTGGCTGGTAGTGTTACTGGGCAGGGTCCAACAGGTCCTCCTGCACCTGCCCAAGCCCTCTCTTATTCACAGAAGGCTTTCAGTCAGTGTCTCAAAAGCCCAGAGCGGGGGAGCAGGAGGCCCCCCTCTGTGTCTGGGAGACAGGGACTAAGTCCTCACACCACGACTAGCTCTTTCTTCCCATTCCCGCCTCAGGGCTCCTCAGGCACCTCAGTGTCTGACAGCTGGCTGGAGAAGGCCCTCTCCAAGCGCAGGGTATTGTATCTGGGGGGTGGTGTGCCAGGCACCTGGGCCCCCAGGGCTGGAGGCAGGCGTAATGCAGAGGTGAAAGTGGGCAGGTCATCGTCTATATCGAGGGCCGGATTGTCCTGGCCCTGCTGCCTAGGGGGAGGAGCCTCGGAACAGGAGGGTCCCTGCTTCCGGGCCCACCATTCCTTCGCTTTCTGCCATTGGCGACGGGCAATGATGGAGAAGGAGTCAATGAAGAACACCTCAATGATCTCGATGACGCAGACGACGGAGCAGCTCATCCACAGGCCCAGCTGGCCACCAAAGTTGGACAGAAGCATCTCGATCTGCAAGGGAGGGCATGCCCCACCATCAAGATGGACCCTACCCTTAGTTGGCCTCCCACAGGGATTCTGCTCCGGGCCTGGAGCTCCCTCCTGGTCTTTGGCTTCAGGAGGTAGCTGTACAGCCTTGCTTCTCAAGGTCAGGTCCCAAAGACTCTGAACAAGCTTTTTCTCTGCTGGTTTGTCCTGTCTTGGGGGGCTTGGCTGGCTTCTCGGGGCCTCAGTCATTCAGGTGGGATCCCCATAAACTGACTCTGCTCCCTAAGGCCAGGAAGACGGGCACCTTTGTAGACCCAGGACAGGTCCCAGAAGGACGCCACTCACACTGTTGGCCGGGCTCTCCATGATGGATCTCTGGTTCAGGTCTTTGTAGAATATCAGGAGTTTGGCCAAATCCGTCCTGCAGAAATTCCAACAGGTAGGGCACACGCAGGTGGGTTGGCAGCCTTGGCATTCTCCCAGATGCCCAGCCCCTCCTGCCCTGGCCCTCAGCTTGGCCCAGGCTCTGAGCCCCCTGGGGATGTCAGAACCTGGGTCCGTGGGGCCTTCTGGTATACCCCAGTGTGTATCTGCAGCATGGATCTGCTCCCAGACCATTCATTCACTCAAAAGCTATTTCCCAGTCTCCAGATTAAGTTGGTCCCTCCAGCCACACTCCCATGGCACCCTGTTCTCCATTCAGCTTTGACATTGGTGATTGTTTAATTGCAATCTCAAATACATAGAGGAGACAAGTAATGTAAATGAACCAGGTAGGTTACCAGGCACTGTCGTTAAGAACTTTATGTGAATTAACTCAAATCTCACGGTATCTCTATGAGGCAGGGAGGTATGTTTTAACCATCCCCCACTTTACAGATGTGGAAACTCAGACACAGATTAACTGACTTGCCCAAGACTGCACAGCTAATCCTGGTCTAAGCCAGTATTCAAACCCACACAGATCTGGCTTCAAGTTCATGTTTTGTTTTTGTTTAGTACCAGGGATTGAACCCAGAGGTGCTTATCCACTGAGCCACATCTCCAGACCTTTTTAAAATATTTTATTTAGAGACAGGATCTCACTGAGTTGCTTAGCACCTCACTAAATTGCTGAGGCTGGCTTTGAACTCGCAATCCTCCTGCCTCAGCCTCCGGAGTTGCTAGGATTATAGGCATGCACCACGACACCTGTCGGCTTGAATTCATGCTCTTAGCCACTGATCTAAGTAGTCCCTTGATAAGACTGCTGAACTGGAAGATTCCTGCTCTTTTAAAAGAAGCAGCTATTACCTAGACATATGGTGCTAAGCAAGAATGGAGATTCACTGTTGCCAGAATTTTTTATCTTTCAGGAAAAGCTAGAAATAATGGGGTACTTGTATAGGGCTAGATTTGGCCTAGGGGGCATTGGTGTGCGATGCTTTGTTTAATGGTTTGGAAATGCTTGTTCTAAGCCTATCACTAGACTGAAAACCCCCTAGTGGCAGAAACCGTGGCTTCGTGGTCTCCAGATTGTTGGGGGCCAAGGGAGCAGACCCAGAGCTGGGCACTGGGAGGCAGTGACAACCCAGGGACATGTGAGATCACAGGGCCTGAGTGACAGAAGTGAGCTGATCTCTCTCCCTTCTTTATCTCCATCTGCTGAGGCCCCTGGACCCTGGCCTGGCTGATTTTTGCTAAAGCTCCCTCAGAAATGATGTGTGTGTGTGTGTGTGTTCAAATCAAAAAGAATTAGAAGTCACAAGCTTCCAAGGAATGCTTTTCCAAGTGGGTCGGAATACATTGGTAAGCCACGAAATAAATGTGTGGGGCTGTGACCAATACCTTTTACAAACTAAGGACAATGGGAAACATCAGAATGCATTCAAAGGAATGTTCAAAATATTTGCCAACTGAGATACATAAGACTTAAAGAATCAGATTAGCACACTGTGACCAATTGGGATGGAAATACTCTTGGCCTTCCCTCTGAATCTGTGGGTTCTGAATCTGAGTAGTCCATCAATCACGGGTGGAAATTTTCAGAAAAAAAAAATTGCATTTGGATTGAAATGTACAGACAATTTTCTGTGGTCATTATTTTTCCAAACAATACAATAGAACAACTATTTACATAGCATTGACAGTGGATTAGGCCCGACAAGTAGTCCAGAGATACTTCAGTGTACAGGAGAATGCGGTGGACCATATGCAACTACTATGCCATTTTACATAAAGCACTTGAGCATCCCAGGATTTGGGGATCTACGGAGGCAGTGGGGGTCCTGGAGCCAATCCCCGGAGGGTACAGAAAGAGGACTGTAATAATTGGTTCGGCCACACCACTGTGTATCATCTGAAATCCAGCCCAAGGGCTTCCTAGAGCATAAGGAAGCTGTCTTTATTTCAGCGATATGTTCAGTGAGCCACAATGCGAAAAAAAAAAAAGTCTTTCATACCCGGGATCACGGTCCAACAAAAGTTTGAGCAGGGCCTGGTTCATGATATGAGCTTAACAAATATTTGTTGAATAAGTGATTGAGTGAATGAAAAGCAGAGGGCTTGGCCAGGAGGAAGGCAGCCAAGAAGCTTGTGCCCTCGGCGGACTGACAGAGGCAGAGGAAACCGGGTGGAGGTCAACTTACTTGTTGAACTTTTTGTTTATTTGTTGGCTTTGATCCCAGTTGAGGACAGGCAGCAACCATTTCTGTGTTGGAGAAAGAAAGAGTGGCTCTTGGGGATGCTTGGCTTGCCCCTTCCCTTCTCAGAAATCCCCCTTTCCCTGGACTCAGCGAGACAGCTCCTCCCCCAAGTCACCCCCCA
>NW_026000185.1:16008850-16038006 GCF_001458135.2 Marmota marmota marmota | reverse complement strand
CCCGTCCCAGACCATAGCAGTGTGGATAGCAGGGAGGCTAAGAGTAGGCAGTGGGATTCACCTCTGAAACCTCTGATGGCCATTGTGCCAGGCTGGTGGTCAGGGTCCATTCCTTAAAGCTTAGGGGAGGAAGGGACAGAGTGAGCGTGGGTGGCCCGGTCCACTTGCCCATCCCATCCCTCCGGGTAGGTCCACTCACCTGCAGGTTTCTCTACACACCGACTGGCAGCCCAGCTCTTCTTGGACAAAGGCCTGGTACAGCTGGTAGTAACAGTACACTAAGGGACAGGGTAGAAAACGGCATGAACTTTGGGGGCCACAGGGCCCTTCCTGGGGTCTTTGAGTTGCCCACGGAGTTCCCACAGTCTCACGTGGATTGTTTGATTATTTCATTTGGTCCTTAATGGGGAAGCATAATGTCAGTCAAGCTTGACAACAAGAACTAAAACTTCAGTTTAAACATCGACTACTTCCGTCGAGCATAAGGCAGCGGGGCAGGGAGCGTCTCGGGGCAGGTGGGCGCAGGGCTGGGGTGTGCGAGACTGGGGTGAGTCACACTCACTCCAGTTAGGGTGCTGCTGGTAGTTGCAGTAGCTGGCAGCCGGAGGCAGGGGCTTGCTGTACTGGGCACACCCACATTTCTCCACCATCTTTGTCTGGAAGCAGGAGTAAAGGCAGATCTGAAAGAGGAGACCCAGAGACCCCTGAAACTCCCTGCATGTTGGACGCCAGGGAGCTCCCTCCTCACCTCATCGCTCATCCTAGAGGATCAGCCTCCCGCACCCGTGACCGACTGTGTGGATGTACCCTCTCGGGCCAACTGGGCCAGGGGTGGATCCCTGACTCCACAGGGACTGAGCCTGGGACATTTACTGGGAATTTGGAATGAGACACGGAAACCAGGTAAATGTGGGAACTGGAGTCGTTGCCAAGGAACAGAGAGAAACAAACACAGTCCCGGCATGTCCCATCCCAGGTCCAACCTCTTTCCACGCTGGATCTTTGGGGATCATAAGTTACCACAACATCCAGGAAGTGTGTAATATAAAGACTGACGTCAGGGGCTGGGAAGCCAGGCTTTTATTTGAGTTCAGGTCCTAGTTTTGCTACCTACCTGCTGTGTGGCCCTGGGCAAGTCACTTGACCTCTCTCTGGTACTTTGCTTTCAGGTATACAATAATACCTACCCCGTGAGATTATTATGAAATGAATCAGTCAGATAAAGTGTTGGTACACAGTTGCTTATCATTAAATATTATCCAGGAACATCTTTCCAATGAGCTCACCATTTTTTATTGTTGCTGCTGTTTTGCCTTAAAGTCCATTGGATTGCGTTTCTGTTTCTTTAGCAGGTGCCAGGGATTGAGCCCACGGGTGCTTAAACACTTGAGCTATGTCCCCAGCCCATTTTTAATTTTCTTAAGACAGAGTCTAAGTTGCTTGGGGTCTCCCTTAAGTTGCTGAGGCTGGCTTTGAACTTGCAATCCTCCTGCCTCAGCATCCCGAACCACTGGAATTACAGGTGTGTGTGCCACCACACCCAGTGTCTCCACCACCTCTCATCTCCGTCCTGACGGAAGCTGTGTGGAGGGTGACCGGTCCTCTAGTTCTACCAGGATGATTTCCACGGACCTTCTAAGTATCCCAGTAAGAGGCCGATTGCAGACTCCCTGGATGGGAGATGAGGCCACACACGTCACTGCTGTCACACTTAAGAGTTGGCAACCTTAATGCCTGCAGAGGTCAGTGATGTTCCTAATACACTAGAGGGGGTGAGAGCTGCTGAGCCCGGAGAATGCCCGGCTCCTTTAACAAGGCTCCCCCACTTTCTATGCTGCAGGAATATGGGCTCGATGCTGCCAGATTGCCTCATTTCCAAGGTCAAGTGCACAGCTTGGAGGGCTTGGGAGCTGCCCATCAGGCCCCTCAATCTGACCCAACCTTCTGCAGTGAGCAAGAGACACCAGTTGGCCCGGAAGCCTAGCTGTTGACTCCTCAGCCACTGTGACCCCCAAACAGTTCCCCCCCTGTCCCTTACTTGCACGGCCCCTCTGGGAAGCGGGCCCATCTGGCCTGTACACCGTGTTCTTCCCAACCTCAGTGAATCAATTAAGCTCCAGTTACGGACACACCGAAGAGGACTGGAACTAGCCGGCATCATTTGCTCCTGAGGTCTTTGGACCAACCCCAGGTGTCCTCATTGTATATAGTTCCTGGTCCCAGACACACCCCAACCTCGATTTAACTTTGTCCCTTGGGTCCAGGCCACAATCCAGGGCTGGGCGCCCCCGCCAAGCCCTACCTGGAGGGAGTAGGCAGCGTTGTAGATGTTTCTGACTGGCACGTCACCCCCGTCCTCTGTGCACTGGCTGTAGGGCTCGCTCAGCTTGAAGGACTCCGTCTGCAATCACAGAGACCCAGACGGGGCTTGGCTGGCTGCTTCCTGGGATCCGAACAGCCATCTGGTCGTTCCCAAGACGGAAACGTCCTGAGAGCACCTAGTAGGTGCGTGGGGCCAATGTGGACACCGGGGGACACACAGCCATCAAGAAGACAATTCCCTACCCCATGCAGCTGACGTTCTAGAAGGGTAGACAAGTGGTTAATAAGCAAATAAATCACGAGCGGATTTTGGATGTTGATCAACAAAACTGGACAGGGAGACAGCAGAGCCAGAGCAGGGGTAGGGGACATAGTCTTTCCCATAAAGGGATTAGAGAAAGTGTCTCAAAAAGGGACCTTTATGATGTTGTCAGCTCAATGTGAAATGATGACAAGAAAAAACTGGCCTTGTCAAGAAATGGGAGAAGAAGCCGGGTGTGGTGGCTCATGCCTGTCGTCCCAGTGACTTGGGAGGCTGAGACAGGACGACCGAGTTCAAAGCCAGCCTCAGCAACTTAGTGAGGCACTTAGCAAATCAATGAGACCCTGTCTCTAAATAAAATACAAAATAGGGCTGGGGAATGGGGCTCAGTGGTTAAGTGCCCCTGGGGGAAGAGGCCTGGGCGGAGAAAGCAGCAAAGATTCGAGACAGGAGGGGACGGTGTGGCTAGATCGCGGGAAAAGAGAGACGTGGCTGGAGATGGAGTCAGAGAGGGAGGGAGGCCGGGCCAAATTACTCCCTACTAGAAACCAGGATTTGGGCCTTCTGAGTGGTGGCAAGCCGTGGGCGAATCTGCTGGGAGAGGATCACAGGGGGGTGATTAAAGGGATGAACAGGGTCTGAGAGCTGCCTGGGATTCCTGTCCCTCTGGCTCTGGGTTGGTGACCAGAAAAGAGTTGACGTAGAAAGGGCCAAGGAGGTCCAGCCGTGTAGAATGACCCCCTGGTCATCAGAGGAGGCAAAGGCTCTGCGATACAAGGTTCAAAACCCTTATTCAGCAGCGCACAGTGACTCACGCCTGTAATCCCAGTGACTTGGGAGGCTGAGGCAGGAGGATTGTGAGTTCAAAGCCAGCCTCAGCAATTTAGCAAGGCCCCAAGCAACTCATATATAAATATTATAAAAATATATTTTATATTTTGTAAAATATAAATCAGGGCTGGAGATGTGGCTCAGTGGTTAAGCACCCCTGGGTTCAATCCCTGGAACCAAAAAAAAAAAAAAAAGTCAACAACCCAAACCTATCCATTATAATTTATTGTGGTTCACTGAGTTTGACTCTAGCTTCATATTTGGCACTGCAAATAAACAATCCAGGCAAGCCGAAAAGGGAAAGCAAATAAGACAACAGGGAAGGGGATGGCTTCTCTGAAGGGGGAGAAAACACAAATATAGATGGTGCCCGGGCGGTGGCGTGGGTCTAGGCTGTGCGTGTGCACAGCGTTTCCTTGTTTGGAGACGAGAGGGAGGAGGGGTAAAGGAAAGAGGATGGCGGATTCGTAGGTGGGAAGAAAATGCTTTTCTCTATGAAGAAAGAATGATGATTAGGCAAAACCAGGAGAGAAGGCGTCTGAGCCAGGTGGAAACAGACATCTGAAGAGGCCGGGATCTGGTTCTGTGTTTGCCTTGTAATTCATCTGCTGACCCATTAGTCTCCCTCAATTAACTGCAAGGGCCTCAAGGGCAATTGAGAGTGCTCATTTTGAAATGTTTAAATAACAAACAGAAGCCAGGAGGAAAGAAGCTGGCTGGCCTCTCTGCCTTCCCAGGGTCCCCGAGGTTGGATAGAAACAGGCAAACGTTCACCCGTTCACTCTCCCTTGCAATCTGTCCTTCTTGCTACCGATAATCAGCTTCTTTCCAGGCCAGTAAGGAACACACAGAGTGAATCGCTGGGTAGCAAACCCATTGAGAGCTTCTCGTGGGCCAGGGCTGGGCTGGGAACAAAGATGCTGAGATGCAGAGATGCAGAGATGCAGAGATGCAGAGATGCTGAGATGCAGAGATGCAGAGATGCTGAGATGCAGAGCAGGGGCTTCCCCCCACCAGGGCACCTCGGTTCCTCCCTTGACCCCGAGAACCAGCTCAGGGACCACTGCCCAGAAACCGTCTGAAAAAAAAAAATCATTTCAATTTCTGTTTTCCAAGGACTCATTGGCCTTTGACTCTACAGTGATGCTTTTGGAACTTGGAGGTCATGGGTGGTTCAGGTTGAGGTAACCAAGGGTGGGTCAAAAGGGGACAGAGGGGGCTGGGGACGTAGCTCAGTTGGTAGAGTGCTTGCCTTGTATGCACAAGGCCCTGGGTTCAATCCCCAGCACCACCACCACCAAAAAAAATATAAATAAATAAAGATGAGGTGGGGACAGAGCTTTTCTGAGTGGGAGAGAGGTCTTTAACTCCTCAAAGACTCCACTGAATGAACTCTCCAGAGCCTGGGACACTCCCACCTCCAACTCTCTGTTTTCCATAAATGCTAGTTTGCGGAGGGCGGGGCAATGTTTTGGCTTCTGCCCTGACCCCTAGGGGCATTAAGTCAAGAGTAGGTGTATATGAATATGCACAGATTAAGGGTATAATACACGTGTATTTATGTGCATCTGCACATGTCTATGTGGGAGTGTGTATTTGCACACGTGTGTGGTGGATGAGAAGGTATTTGTGCATATACACATGTGAGAATAGGTGTGGATATATGCGGGGCGTAGGATCCATTTTTATCAAATCGAGTCCTAAGGAGAGAGAGACAGTTGCCCGGAATCCTTAGCTCTCCTCTTTGAAGACCGAGGATAGGGCTGTGTCGGGGTCAGCACAAAGCCAGAGGGGTGGGGCAGCGGAGGGTGAGCAGGGTGGGAGAGCCTCCTCCTGCCTTCCCACAACCTTGAGGGGCCACTGAACAGCATGCCGCTCCCTCTTCTGGGAGGTGGGCAGCTCAGCCAGGCTCCTCTCAGACAGGGAAGCCATCGGACTATTGTTTTTATCTCTTGGTGGTAACCACCATCCCCACCATCTCCGAGTATGCCTCTCCACAGCCCAGAGGTCCTCAAAGCTGTTCCATCTCCATCCTGGTTTAGGGCTCACAGAGGTCTGAGCTGTGAGCAGGCTGCTCTCCCAGGCTCAGACCAGAGCACACCCGCATTTCTGTTCCCACCAAGTATATTTCCAAGCAAGACTCCCTTTGAGTGCAAGACCCTCCTAACAGCATAAAGGACACCTTTGCTCCTTCCAGCCCCCGAGGGCATGACAGAGATGCCTACTGACCCTAGTCAAAAGGTCAAAAAGGTGCCCTGAGCTGTCCTAGCAGCAGGAGCCCTGGTCTTGCTCTGAATGCAGATGTAGATGCCTTGATGGTCACAGCCTGGCTGCTTCTGACAGCAGCGATAGTGGGGCTGGGGAGGGAGCAGGTGGGTGGTCTCCACCTGTACAGGCCTGGGAGGGACGCATTATTGAGAAGGCTCTGACTGCTTTAGGTCTCCAGTTGTCTCAGGGGCATCTCCTGTGGTTCCATCCTGTCTCCTCTGACCATAGGGAGTTGGATTCTGAGCTCTCCTAAAAAGAGCTCTGGAAGATCCAGGTCATGGTCAGTGTTATAGTCAATGGTCAATGGCAACAGTACAAGCAAAGTAGCTAAGGAGTCAGAAATACAGGATGAGGCTGAGTGCAGAGGTGCACACCTGTAATCCCCCAGGAGGCCGAGGCAGAAGGAATGCAAATTGGAGACCAGCGTCAGCAATTTAGTGAGGCCCTAAGCAACTTAGTGAGGCCGTGTCTCAAAAAAAAAAAAAAAAGAACTGAGGATGTAGCTCGGTGGTAGGGCGCCGCTGAGTTCAATTCTCAGTATAAAAATAATGATGAAAATAATAGTACACAGGGCTGGGGCTGGGGCTCGATGGTAGAGCATGTTCCTCACATGTGCGAGACCCTGGGTTCGATCCTCAGCACCACGTAAAAATAAATAAGTGAAATAAAGGTATCGTGTCCAATTACAACTAAAATAAATAAATAAATAAATATTTTTAAAAATTAATAATACAGGTTGTGCCTTCAAATAATTCAGTCGCATGGAGCTGCCTTTGATCAGATTACTTGGCCCGCCTGAGCTTCCGTTTCTCAAGAACCACCATGAATCCTGATTGAACACTTACAATGTTCTTATGATAAGTATCTTACATATATCGACTCATTAAACCTCAGTGGCAGGTCTACTTTACGGGAGAGGAACATGACACACAGAGAGATAAGATAACCTGCTCAAGGCAATAATGGCTGGTGAGAGAGAGAGCTGGGATTCAAACCCAAGAGGTCCCCCTCTCAACTTTTCTGCACCCTAAGCACGACTGTGAGGATCCTTTGAGCCTCATGCCTGCAAAGTGCTTAGCACGGGGTCTAGCCCAAAGCAAGCACCCTATGGAGGTTCATCTTAATTTTTAAAATAGGTGTATCTTCCACTCCTGCCCTCATGCACTCCCAATAGAGCAACTTGAATGACGGATGTCCCCAAGTCTGTCCTCCAGCCAGAGTCTTCCTGTTGAGACCCAACTGACCACTGGTCATTTTTTTTTTACTTCGGTGGTTCATGCATGCCTTAAACACACCAAACTCCGTGGGCATTTGCAAAAGTAACCAGATTCTGTGATTCCATAAAAGTCTAGTTTCTACCACTTGAGTCTGAACTCGTCCTTTGACTTTGACTGCTGAACTATTAAGAAATAAACCCTTGAAAAGTGCCTGCTCATTGGAACTTGCCTTCCCTTACAGGATATGGACCAGCATGAACAGGCCTGAGCCAGCAGGTTGGGGTGAGAGACCTGGTGGAGGAGATGCAAGGTGGCCCCCAGACACAGAGATAGACCTCACACGCCACCCTGAGTGAGCACTGGTCGAGATTGGCTGAGCCTGGTCCAGATCAGAAAACCCGGGCCAGACGAAC
Organism: Marmota marmota marmota; assembly: GCF_001458135.2. Lineage (NCBI taxonomy): Eukaryota > Metazoa > Chordata > Mammalia > Rodentia > Sciuridae > Marmota > Marmota marmota. The sequence goes on along the minus strand of NW_026000185.1, from coordinate 16,030,693 downwards.
CAGCCCACGTGGCTGGCCTACAGATCGGGAGTTAATAAGTGGTTGTTGTTTGAAGCCATTTAGTTTTGGAGGTGGCTTGTACCCAGCAAAAGCTAACCAACGTGATGTCTAAAACCGGACTCACCTAAAACCTCCTCCACCCACCACCAACCTGCTCCATCTCCTGTGTTTCTCACATTAGCTGATGACACCCCAATCGAACCAGTTGTCCAAGCCACACACCTGAGCACCATTCTAGAAATTTCTCTCCTTCCTTCTATTTAGTCATCAAGAGATGCTTAGGAGGTGTAACCCGTCCTCTCTCTCCTGGACCTTGGAAGGCTCCCAGTTGCTTCGGGGCCTCACACTTTCCCTTCCTCAGCATCTCCTCCACCCCCACCACTCACCCGTCTGAATCACAAGTCAGCTCCTATCACTAACTCCTCACTTCCTGGTGATTCAAGTTCAAAAGCACCAGCCCAGCCCTCCATCCCAGCTCCCCAGCTGGCCTCTGTCTATGTTTCAAGTTCCACCTCCCACTTGATTCAATTCAGTCCAACAGATACTGTCCTGGTTCAATAATGGGAGGCCCTGTGTTACAGAGAAAGTATACAGTCGGCTCTCGGCATCTACAGATTCAACCAGTCGTGGATCAAAATATTTTTTAAAAAATTGCATTCCTATTTGTACAGATTTCTCTCTGACCATTATCCCCTAAACAATCAGTGCAACAACTATTTATTTACAGAGCATTCATATGGCATAGATATTATAAGTAATTAAAACATGATTTAAAATATACAGAATATATGCAAATGTAACAGTGGTCACTTTATGCTTTGAATACGCCCTTGCTACTCTGCCACTGCAATTTATTTTTAAATGGATGTGTTTCTTTTTCTTCCTCTCTCCTTGATCCTCCCTAATCTCTCCCACTCCCTAAATCTCAGTGGAAACAGGATTTCCTTTCTTCCCCAACCTACAGAGAGTATACACCCACTGTAGGACTGTCCCTGAGTACACACCCACCATAGGACTGAGGTAATCCAGACTTTGGGGATGGCACTAGAGATCTCAGAAATGACTATCTCCCAAATTAACAAGTGAATGACAACTCCAACAGAGAACAGGTGGAATGTAGCCTTTGAATCACCTCTTTAAAAGCCCCCTGTTCCTGCTGATGGGCAGAATCACAGCCTTTGGGACAGGAGCCCCCTGTGTTTCTCCTTGGCTAGCAAAGCAATACACCTTCTTTTTCCTTTTTATCAAAACTGTGTCCTTGCCAGGCGCACACAGCTATAATCCCAGCGGCTCAGGAGGCTGAGACTGGAGGATCACTCCAAAGCCAGCCTCCGCAATTTAGTGAGGTCCAAAGCAACTCAGTGAGACCCTGTCTCTAAATAAAATAGGGATGAGGATGTGGCTGAGTGCCCCTGAGTTCAATCCCTGGTACCCAAAACAAACAAACAAAAACAACTGTGTCCTTATTATTGGATTGGCATTGAGGACAAGGACTGAGCTTTCAGCAACACAAATACTATGCTACTTTATTTAAGGAACTTGAGCATCCATGGATTTTGGTATCCACAGGGTGGTGGGGTGGGGGTACTAGAAGCAATTCTGCCTCTAATATCAAGGAAAACCTGTAAACTATAAGAACTTAGTATATGGCAATGAACTCTACATTTGTAGAACAAAATTGAACATTGCCATCAAAATTGGGACTGTGAAAGATGACTTAATGCCATGGAAATATGTCAATGATATATTTTGAAGGAGGAAGCTGGCAGATTACAGAGGGGTATGCTCAGCAGATTTCCATTTTCATAACAAAACAAAAACAAATACATTTTAAAAATTAGAAGAGACTGGAAAGACTTGGCCCTACATGGGGTTATGGTGAGATAGTATTTTTTCTTTTGTTTTATAATACATTATAGATGTTATTTGTGTATGATAAAGTTTGCACTCCTGATCTATGGTGAGGATAAAAAAGGAATTACAAATAAATGAAGTTAGGACAATTTCTTAGCTATTAGGAGAAAGAATTAAATTCAATCTCTACGTCACACCTTGCAGAAAAGAAATCTAATGGGCTAAAGTATTAAATGAAGTAACAAAATAACTAGAAGAAAACTTATTTTAGTATCTGACCTCTAAAAGGGAAAAAAATTCCTCAATAAACATAATAACAAAAGAAGAAAACAAAGACTTGGACTATGTAAACACTTGAATTTTGCATATAATTTTAAAAAAACCTCTAGGGGGCTGGGGATATAGCTCAGTTGATAGAGTGCTTGCCTAGCATGCACAAGGTCCTGGGTTCAATCCCCAGTATCACCAAAAGAAAAAAAAAATCTTTAAAGAAAACTAAAAAAGGAAACACAAATTGGGAAATATTTTTAATGCATATGGCAAATATATATTATTTATACATTTTATTTATATATATCTCCAACTCATAAAAGACAGGTCCATGAGGTTGGGCACGGCAGCTCTGCCTGTAATCCCAGCGACCTGGGAAGCTTAGGCAGGGGGATCACAGGTTCAAAGCCAGCCTCAGCAACTTGGCAAGACCTTGCTCAAAATAATTAATTTTTTAAAAGTGCTAGGGATGTAGCTTGCTGATACAGTGTCCTTGGGTTCAATCTCCAGTATAGGGGGGAAAAAAGGTACCAGAAAAGACAGGGGCTGGGAATGTAACTCAGTGACATACTGCAAAGAAAAAAGGGAAAAAAAAGAAAAAAAGAAAAAATTTCCCTAATTCCTCTTTTAGTTCCCTTCAAACATTTCCCCCTTCCCTTCACATTGCTTTCCTCAAGAGAGAGAGAGAGAGAACCAGTAATCTCTGAGCACTAACTACATGCCAACCACTTTCCTAAGTGCTTCACATGCATCAACTGAATTCTCACTAGCCATGAAGCGTCCCCATTTTACAGATGAGGTAACTAAGGCATAGAGATTACATAACCAAAGCACACAGCTGAGGTGTAAGATAGAAGTGCACTGTTGGGTTTGCAAGGACAGAGGAACCGCCCTCTTCTCTGAGCCTCGACCCCACCCCCTAGAGTGACCGGCCCACCCCTGCTCACTTCCTCATCTCCCATTTACCATTCAACCCATTGTCCTTTGGTTTCTGTTCCACTCCTTCCACTGAAAACCTCTCTGACAAAGAATACCAGCGATCTCTTGATTGCCAAACCTGGAGAACACCTTTTGCCCTTGATCTTGCTTGACCTCTCAACCACAGTTGGCACTGTGGTCAGACCTTCCTTGAATTCCCCTTCCTTGACTTATCTGATGCCAACTCTTTTGGGGCTTCTGATGCTAATTCTCTGCCTCGATTTCTCTCTTCTTTCTGCTCAGCTCTTCCACATTTGCATGTTGAGGGCTGTTTGGGGTCTTGGGTGATGGTCTATATTTAAAAGTCTAGAATTTTCTAGAAAGTCCCAGATTTTTCTCCTGAGTTCCAGGTTCACAGCATCGAATTACTGGACATTTTATTTTCATCTTGTTTTCCCAAAGGCACGACAAATTGGGTGTGACCTAAACTGAAGTGGTCACCATCTCTCCCTTCTTGGACTCCCTAACTCTGAGCCTGACATCCACTCCGCTGCCCACACCAGGACTTAAAAGTCCATCTGACTTCCCCTGACTCTGTTTGATAACAACTTTTCAAACCCTGATATTCATACCCATAGCCACTGCCCCAGCACTTCATCATTTCTTGATAGAATTCCTATAAATGTGCTGCCTCCAGTGTATTGATTACATTTCAACCAAAGTGGTTTTTCCAAAAATTTCAGTACATGGCTTTGCATCCTTTCTCTGGCCCTTTTATACTTGCTGTGCCCTTTGTCTAGGCTCGCTCTTCCTGGCATTATTTGCCTGATACTTGTCCCTCAAGAATTCATCATTTAGGAAGCTTTCTCTGATAGTTTCTGTCTAATCATCCATCCACCTATCCACCTATCCATCCATCCATCCATCCAATATTAATGAGGATATACTATGTTGTAAAAACTGAGTACAAAGTCTTTGTTTCCACAGAGACAAGAACTATTTTGCAAACGTGTGTTTTTTATCTTCCCCTCCGAAAGGCAAGCTGTTGGAAGGAAGGAGCTTGCTGTGTTCATCTTTGAATATGCAGTGCTTTGAACACATGGCCCCATGAAATAAGGAAGGTTAACCGACTTATGACTATGCCTAACAGCTTAACATGCCTATCAAAAATAAATAAATAAATAAAAGTTAAAGCAATACAAAAAATCGGAAGGAAGTCTAGTTTGTTTGGACTTGTTCTTAGTGACCCCCTGCTGACCCCTTAGTAATCCCTGCTTTTTTTGGTTGTTGTTGTTCTACATGCTCATAAATCACATCTAGAGCTGACTGACCCTGCTCTGTGGCTTTGATTCTCTACATCCCAAATTGGTGTGGCAGAAATCTCACCCGGCTCTGTTTACTCGCCATTCATGAAGGCGATATTTGCTCAACAATGTGGGTAGGGATGTCCAAGTTCAGAGCAAAAAGTCAGAGGGCAGAATTCGCTCATTCTTGAACTTTTGCAAGCTCTACTCTCAGATGCTTCGAGAGGTAGACGGCAGGGAGAGGGCAGAAGGGTAAGGGGTGGATGGGCTGCAAAACCCAGGTCCTGCCTCAGCTACTGAGGCAGGAGGATCGCGAATTCAAAACCAGCCTCAGCAAAAGCAAGGCTCCAAGCAACTCAGTGAGACCCTGTCTCTGAAAAATATAAAATAGGGCTGAGGATGTGGCTCAGTGGTTGAGTGCTCCTGAGTTCAACCCCTGGTACCCACTCCCCTCACCAAACAAACAAACAAAAAAACCCAGGTCCTTCTTCCCAGTGCAGATGAGACACTATGGGAAACCAGGCATCAAAACATCACTGTTGTCTTCTGGGAACTTCATGACTTCCCAGTGAACAGAGGTATTGGTGGTCTGTCTTTAGAAGTCTTTTGGAGTCCCAGTCTGAGCAGGTTGGGGGGCTCAGGACATTTTTCCCTTTAGGAAATCAGCATCCACACAGCCCAAGCCGGTACATAACTTCTCTCCCTCATTAAAACAAAGTTCCTCCATGACATGCCTCTGGGAGCATCTGCCCTACCAGACAGCCATCCTGAGGATCTCCCAGTATCTAGCACATGGGAAACACTCAGAAATAATAACTGTTGAATGGGTAGTGATGGATGGCTATCTGAGCCCCCAATGCCCGCCATATTGCTTCAGAACCCAATCCAGAGCCATCCACAGCTGAGCAAGGTGGCATAGCTTTGGCTTCACTTTTACTGGAGTTTGAAGCCAATATAGATCCTTGTGCTTGTCTCCCAGAGATTCCGGTTTAGCAGATGTGAGCTTCGTGAGCTACTGGGTTTGGAAACCACTGCTCTGGAGGAAAAATTTGTGAGGGATGAAGGCTAGGAAGTTTAACATGGCGCATTAAGTTCAGATACAAATCAAGGCATGAATGAAGAGTCCACAGAGAAAATGCTTGAGGGATTTTTTTTTTCCCTCCCACAAATGTTAAAATACCACCAAGAAGAAATGAAAAGTAAAATTATAATGGATGCTGTTTTCTTTTTTCCTTGACAGATTAGAAAAGATTAAAAGTTGAATAATAGGGTGGGTGTGTGGTGGTGCATGCCTGTAATCCCAGTGGCTTGGGAGGCTGAGGCAGGAGGACCACAAGTTCAAGGGCAGCTTTAGCAACTTACAGAGGCCCTAAGCGACTTTGCAAGACCTTGTCTCAAAATATAAAGGGCTGGGGATGTGGCTCAGTGGTTAAGTGCCCCTGCTTTCAATCCCTGGTACTAAAAAAAAAAAAAGTTGAATAATAAATCATGTTGGTTGGACTCCTCAGCCCAGATGTGCTCGTATTGATAGTGTTGAGCTTTGTTGCAATTCATTCTCCAGGATTTAGAGGGTTTTAAATCAGTGTGTCTCCACCCTGTTTGGAGAGTGTCTCAAAATAAAAAAAAAATATATATATATATAAAGGGCTGGGGATGTGGCTCAGTGGTTAAGTGCCCCTGCATTGAGTATTCTCAGCACTCAGTGAGGTCAGAGGTCACAGATTTGGAGAAAGAAGGGGTTCTAGATAAAGGTTAAATCGATGGGAGTCTGAGGGGCTGAAACAGAATTTGAATAGCCCAGTGGCTTTCAACTGGTCTTTAAATAGTTGTTTTCATGCCCTCACAGGATTCTAGAATCCTAGAAAGGAGGATGTTAATCTGCTCTATTTGTATAATTGACAAATATATAATTAGTGTCTGGCACTTTGCTTCTATCAAGTTCCATAAATGCTAGGGCTTTGGGGGGAGGGGGTTGGAGGGAACAAGGGAGGTTCCTTAAATTCTTAAAATGACATCCTGCCTTGTTCAACCCTAGAGAAGATGCAAAGAGAACCTCTGTGTATCTACCAGAATGACCGTTGGGGGGGTGACCACTAGAAAATACAGAACCGCGCTCCCTTTGAAATAAGCACCCTTTTTCCATAAGCTGTGCCTCACGTGGGTTACCCTTGCAAAAAAGCTGTCCTCCTCCCCAAGTATGTGGAACTCGGAGTAGTCTCTTACCAGATGCATTCCAATGGAGGTTGACATTGCGGTCTCGATCTCGGTTCCCACGTCTTCAATGAAGGGATATTCATCCTGCCGATGGATGAGCACCTTAGCCCCCGTGGAGGACACAAGGAAGGGGTTGTACTCTTCTTCATTTATGTACAGGATGACCTGCAGCCCTGAAAAGATAAGGTTCTGTGGTCAAGAGTCCATAAAGCCTTCCCTGGGGGGGGGGGAGCGGACCCCCTCGGTGGTTTGGTAGGCTCAAATCCAAGGCCCAGCAACTGATGGGCAGAGGAAGGCTAGATGGGAGGCAGGCTAGACCAGAAGCTAGACCGGAAGCTGTGTGGGAGCAGGAGCTGTGCCTGGCTTGCTCACCGCTGTGTCCTCAGGGCTCAGCCCCACGTAGGGGCTCAAACGCAGGATCACTGTCACAAGTCTTGCTCAGCACAAGTTCTTGCCGAGCATGAAGGAATGGCTGCTCTGACTGAGGCACACCAATCCACGTGGTCCCTTGAGATGAGAAGTTTGGCTGGACATCTAAAGGGACATGCAGAGCCATGGCTACTGACTGACACCCTCAGGGGATCACCCAGGGAAGAGAGAACCAAAAACGGGCGCATGATTGTTGGCTTAACTCCCCTCCTGGTCCCTGTCCTTGCTCTCTGCAATCTATTATTCTGCGCCCAGTAGCCATAAGGACCTATGGAAATTGGGAGTCGGCTCAGATCACGCCCTGGCCTGAGACCCCCCACTCCCCAGGAGCAACTCACTGGAGCTGGATACAAGGCGTGCCAGAGAATCAACCCACTGTGACTGACAAGGCTGTGGTAACGGAGCCCACCCACCTCTCCCTCCTCGTCCTCTGTCACTCTTCCCTTCAATCAGCTCCAAGCACACCCGTTTTGATTTCTGTTTCTAGAAACACATCCCATTCATTTGATTCTCAGAGCCTTTGTGTTTGCTAGACCCTGGAATTCTCTCTCGTGTGGACCTTCTCATCCTTAAATAGGATGACCTCTCCATGAGGACTTTCCTGAACCTCCTTTTCCACCTCAAACCCCATCCTGACCCCAGCTCCTCTGTCTTCCCCTTTCTGCTTTCTTCTTCACATTCCACTCGTTAGTACTTGCAACCAGATAATGTCTATGTCTGTGCTTGTCCCTTGCTTCAGAAGGCCGAGGGGGCACCTGTCTTGTTCACCGGTGCATCTCTGCTACCTAGAGGAGCACCTTGTGCAGAGCAGATATCAAACCAGTCAATGAATGAGTGTATGATCAGAGTCCATCAGAGGATACACAAACTGAAAGAAGATAACTTAAGAGTTATTCTGACATCTTCTGTTTATGTACAAAGGAACAAAAGCCCAGAGAGAGAGAGAGAGAGAGAGAGAGAGACAGTGATTAGCTAGAGGTCACAAAGCCCTGTGCAGTAGAGCCAGAACTCTGCACGTCTCCACGGTCAGTACCCAGATAGCTTCTTCCTCTGAAGACGGTGGAAGAATCCACAGAATCCCACTGTGTGCTCTGAACCAGAGTTTCTTGAAGTCTGGGTGAGAATACAGATTATACAATGACAAAGGTCTGGATTCCAAATGTGGACTTCCTGTATGACGGGATCTTGCCTTTCCTGGTGGGCGCATTATTTATCAAATCATGTTGCACAGGACCCTTCAATAATTCCTTTTGTGGGTAAGCCAGGCCAACTAGTTGGGGTTCCTAACTTTTCTACAAAAGGAGTAGAGATTGTAGTATTGGCAGGAGCAATGGCAGCATAGGTGGCAGTAGTCTTGTAGTCTTGGTACTAGGAAGTAATGACAGCAGCTAGCATTTATTGTGCCTATGGTGTGTGTGTATGGCTGAATGGTCTCCTGCCTCCCCAAGTTCATAGGTCTTTAGCCTTAACCCCCAACGTGAGGGTATTTGGAGACAGGACTTCATTAAGGTCCAATGACATCTAAAAGGGTGTGGCTCTAATCTGAGAGGGTTGGGGTTCTTTGAAGACAAGGGAGAGACATCATAGCACTCTCTCCACTTGCAACAGAGGCAAGGTCACTGGGGATCCAGACAGAAGACAGCCATCTACAACCCGAGGAGCAAAGCCTTGCCGGAAACCAGATTTGCGTGATCTTGGAATCCCCAGCCTCCAGAACTGTGAGAAATAAATGTCTGTGGTGCAAACCACCCGGTCTACAGCATCTTGTTAGGGTAGCCTGAGCACATTCAGAGAGTGTGCAGCAGATTTCTCCGCGGGAGATACTATCATTAGTCTCACTTTACAGATGAAGGGCAGTCACGTGCCCAAGGTCACACAATGAGAGGCAGAGCTGGGTTCTGGCTCCAGAATCTGTCATCTTCACTAAGATAAAGGCGTGTCTACCTCCTTAATCTCCTACTCAGCACCTCCAGGTTGAACTCCATCGAGAAGCCACCTGCCCGGCATTACTCACCCCAGCCACAAGCTTAAACCAGAAAGGCGTCTCCGCAGCAGGAAGCCTGCGGTGTGTCCCTTGTGCCTCTCTCAAGGGTAAAGAAGAGAAGTCAAAAAAAAAAAAAAAAAAAAAGAAGAAGACAAGAGACACCCAGATTGAAGAAAGTAGGCAACATGGGTGCTGATGGAGATGCTGGACGGATGGGGAAGTTAGTGTCTGGTTTGGGGCCAGGTGGAGAGATCTGTATTTCTGGAAGCCCCAGCACCCCCGGGTTATCCTGCTGCCACCACACTCGCTGTCAGGGGGCCTGGGGGTCTCCTTACCGTACTCACTGCCCCCCATGGAGGTGCTGAGGATGCTCTCGTTTTCTCTGTTGTTGAACGTGTAGCAATTCCCATACATGGGATGGTGGAAGAGTGTGAAGTTCCTATAGATGGAGCAGATGGGTCAGAAAGGGCTGGGCTGGGGACTCCCCCTTGTGCCTCTCAGCTAAAGTCTGGAAGGGCAATGTTCATGGGGCCACCTCTCTCTGAGAACAATGGATGATAGCCCCCGACCCCCTTCCCATGAGTTTCCTCGACTAAAGGGAACCCCTCAAGTCAGGTTCATTAGACTCCGGTTTCCATGCTCCTCCTTAGCCCTTTAGCCAGCTTCTCTGTTCTGATGTGGCAGTCCCTGTGTCCCATGTTTGCTGAAAATTCCTCCACTCTTGAATTTCTCAGCCAACATGTGCACTTTTTTTTTCCATTCAAATTCCCAATCCTAGGAAATGCTCCCCAGAGAAGAAATCCCTTATGGGATTTATGGGACTTATGGGACATAAAGAACCCATCCTTCAGAGAACTCTCATTCCAATCACTCTGTGTATTTTGCAGGGACCAATATGTCCCCTAACATATAGACAGGTGGCAGAGGTTTAGTGTTAAAAAAAAAAAATGAGACAAATCCATAGGACAAGCAGGACCCCTCAGAATGTCCCATCTACTCCTGGTCACCACCAGGAATCTGAGTGTGATCTTCCAAGGGGAAAGGTTGGAAGGCTCACAAATGTGAACACAGGCTTTTCTTTATTCCCTCCCTCCCTCCTGGTCTCCCTTCCTTCCTCGGCTCTCAAACACTGGTCCGCATCCTAGTAACATGCAAAGTTATACACGCACACTCTCAACCACTCCAGGTCATGATAAGTAATTTCATGAGTTTAAAGCTAGTGTGAGCCCATGCCATGTACTCAACTCCCTGATTCTAGAACTGTCTCCTGTGTGCGTGCAAGGAGCCTGGCTCAGAGCTGCCTGCATCCAGAGGCTGAGAGAACTGCCTCCCCCGCCTGACCTGGCATTGCAGGACATCCCGTCAAAGAAGCAGGTGACCAGCAGCTCCTCTGCAGAGTAGCTCATGTTGATCTTCTTCTCCAGAGGCACCTGGGCCATGATGTTCATGTAATGCAGCTTGTACCACTCCTGGATGGCGTTGATGCCCGAGCTGAAGGTGTAGGTGGCACAGTCCGAGGTGTCGTTGGAACACTGTAAATAAGAGGAGAAGCCCGGCTATTACCAGGAGATCTGCTACCTTTTGGAAGGACCGTAAGGATAAGTAATTGAAACTTCGGGTCAGATACTCAGGGGAACGGGAGAGAAGCCTGGGATAAGAATGGTTTTCCTGCCAGGCAGGGTGATGCAAGCCTGTCATCCCAGCAGCTAAGGAGGCTGAGGCAGGAGGATCACGGGTTCAAAGCCAGCCTCAGCAACAGCAAGGCGCTAAGCAACTCAGTGAGACCCTGTCTCTAAATAAAATACAAAATAGGGCTGGGGATGGGGCTCAGTGGTCGAGTGCCCCTGAGTTCAACTCCCTGTACCCTTCCCCCCTTTACTTCTGGCCTTCAGGATAGGAAAGAGGTTAGTGAAGAAGGACACTGGGTCCCACTCTTATGACTCCCTACTTCTGTCTGCCACAGGTAAGAAGTCAAACTACCTTTTTTTGGGTTCCCTGGATAATTAGGGTTTGGCTCAAATGCTTCTGAGTTCCTACACAACCCAAGCTGCTTCCTGCTACATAAACAGTTTAGAAATCTGGATTCTAGCCCAGAATCTGATACTACTTCTCTGCAGGATCTTAGGCGAGGCATTATGCATCCATTCTGTCACTTACAAAATATTGACTGAACTATCATCCTCACCAACCACACAGAGTGGCGGAGAGGACCCACGTCTGAATGATACGATAATGAGGACTTTATAAGGAAATCATGGTACATTCCTGGTGTTTTCTTCAGGGCTTGGAAAGTCTTTGGAAAGGATAGATATCAAGGAATTGACTAGAATATCCAAGAGAATCTTATGACTATCCTATGAATGATCTTAGTGATTTTTTTTTGAATAGGGGCCATTTTTTTTTTCAGGATTTGACCCTCTTGATAAGGAAGTATCAAACAATTCAGGCTATAAAATATAGAAGCATCTCTGTCCTCAAGCAGTGGATGGAGCACGGGGTGAGATGGAGATGGAATTTATTTTCAGTGAGTTAATGCTTCCCAAAAGTTTCTCAAATGGGACCAGAAAGGGAGGTGACCAATCCGGCCACAGCACCTCGTGAAGACCAGCAGCACTGGGACACTGGTGTTTTGTAGTGATCTTATCTATTTTTTTTCCCTTTGGGTGTTTGCACTCTGATTTTGCTTTGTAGGAATTTTCTTTCCCCCCTTTGATACAGTCTGGTGAGATTATCCTTCAAGATGTCCTGCCTTCCATTATTAGCCAAGAGGACATCAGGGTGACCCAAGCATGGCCAACCAGGTGGTCCCAGGATGGAATTTGTATGTTAAGCAATAATAAAAAGCCTGAAAGTAAGTTCTTTTATTCAGCAGCAGTTTCTGAAATGATCTCATCCTTCCTTCCCACCTAGATTCCCAAATCATCTCTCATTTCTCTCTATTTGGGAGGCCCCCATGAGCTACGGGTCACCTCCTAGGACATTTCCCCCGTGTTCTAGGATTGCCTGAGTCAGATTCACTCGCTGGTAGCCCACTCACCCTCACCGGGTATATTTCTTGCAGGGGTCCTCCAGGAGCAAACGGCCTAGGAGAAGAGACCCTGGGCCCACCAGCCCCAGCACCTTCCATGCCCCCAAACTGCGAGCCAGCGAGTCTTACCAGTTGGAACCCCACCACCTCCTTGGAGTCGTGGACATGCACGACGTTGGAAGCCTTGTGAATGATTTTCCTGCTCACTTTCCGCTTCCGGCCCGTGATGAAGTCCCTGGCCTTGCCCCTCTCCTCCTCGTTGAAGACCAGCAGCGGGACCACGTTGAGGAATTTGGGCTGGATGCCTTCCCAGGGTTCTGCCTCCCGACGTTTCCGAGAGTTCACCTCTGAAAAGCCAAATAGGGACTTCAAGGCCTCTCTGGTCTCCTTGTCCAGGTCAGCCAGAAGGTCACGCACGGCACTGTACCTGCCAGGGACGGGAAGGTAGTGTCCATCAGAGAAGGCAAACCCCTCCGGCAGAATGCCATCCCGGCTCCGTGCTGTGGTCCATCAAGACGCACCAGCCTCCGCCCCCACCCACCGCCCATCCCTGTGGCCTTCCCCATTAGCTCCATCCTGAGTCACTGTTGCCTCCCACAAAAGGGAAAGGCTCACGGGTGACCCTTGCATGACATCTTGTGGCTTCACCCCTGCCACCACTGTCTGCTTGCTCTCGGGGTGTGTTGATGAGTTTGTCCCCAACCAGCATTTCTGGAGTGGTGACCATCAGGTACCTCCCCTAATCCAGCCACAGTGAGGACAAACAAATATCTGCCAACCAGGGGGTCAGGCTCCATCTCCACCCCACACACCCTGCCTCTGCCAACCCGTGACCTCCAACCATAGCTGGGAGGGAGGAGGGCATGCCTGTTACCCTGACAACCCTTGAGAACACAGGGGAATAGTGACAAGTGTCTTCAGCCAGCCTGATGAAGCCATTTAAAACTTTTTTCCCATTGCCAAATATTCCCAGTCTCTACCTTAACTCTCCCCTCTCTTTCCTCTCCTCCTTGCTCTGTGCATAGGCAACATAGCACAGGGATTCAGAGTACCAGTCCCACAGCTTAACTACCTGAGTTCAGATTTCCCATCCTGGTTCTTACTGGCTGTGTACATAGGAAACACACATATGCATAAAAATAATTTAATGGTTGTGATTATGAGTTAGCATAGGGTAGATATATTTGCACTACAGCATGAGCCAAGGGGTCAAAGACTGTGTGTAGGTTGCTCAATTCTATGCCTCAGAACCTAGGCTAGACGATTTTTAGATGCTGAGTAATGGAACTAATAATGGCTGGAAGGAGGGAGAGAGGGAAGGAGAAGGGAGAAATGGAAGAGATAAGGGAGGGAGGAAGAAAATAAAGAGACTTAAGAGGTAGAGAATAAGTCTTAGACCTGATCTGGATCTTGAGCTTTTCTGACAGTTGATGACTGGCCAAGTCCGCTTCTTTGGTAATCATGATCATCTCCCCCTGCCCTCTGTTCTCTTCACCCCCGACCCCTACCCTGACAAAATTCTGCTGGATTCTGACCCGGCTGGCAGGTCAGTGTTCCATGATCCCAAGGACTCTGATGACCCATTTAGAACAGGTCCTGCAGCTGCCAATGGGGTAGCACCAACTGCTGATCCAGCCTAAAGCCCTGTGGGGCAGGGCTCACTCAAATGAGGCTTAGCAGAGCCGGGATGCTTCTGGAAGTTTCTGAGTCAGCCTTGAGCTTACATTTTGTGGAGATGGAGAGTGTGGATTTGGAAAGTTGGGAAGAGTGGCTAAGCTAAGGGTTTGGTGTGAGCGTTTATGAGGGGAGGGCAGAGGGTGCAAGTTCATTCCAGACCCAACCTCCAAGCTAAGCTGATCCTTGCAACCTCCCCATCTGCTTCCCCTGAGATAGCCCATCCCCAGAAGTAGAGGATAGACTGAAACCTTGGTACACCTTTGGAGCGCCTGGAGAGGGCAGTTCACCAATGTTGCCAATGAATTCAAATTCCTAAAAGCACATCTACAGGCTGCAGGGGCTTTGGCACCCGCGGGAGTCATGAGCTCCACGCCTTGACCCCTGCTCGCGCCTCTTACTTGTAGGGGTTCATGTTGCAGATGGTGACAGCGGGGAAATCCAGCTTCTGGAAGTGGACCTTGATGGAGACGGAGACAGTGTAGAAAGAGCACACGAGGAGCGCGCACTGCCAGATAATGAGGGCCACCGCCATCAGCGTGATCCCGATCCAGATGAGGCGGCGGAGGCGGCCGCGGGACACCACGATGCGGCGGCAGCCGTGGGTGTTGGTGTTGAGGCAGTACCACCGCATCAGGTCCTTGATGGTGGGTGCCTGAGGGCCTCTCACGGGCAGATTCTTCTTGATTTTGGCTTTGATCTTCTCTCCGGGAGCCATGGCGAGGATGGGACTTGGCGAGCAGGCCACTTACTGGAGGGACAGAGAAGAGCAGGTGAGCTCGTGCAAGCAAGCTGGCTGCTGGTAAGTCCCTGGAGGCGAGGGACCTCAGTGACCTCCTTCCACTTTTCCTCCGTGGGCTGGACAGTCTCCATCCTGAGGCCTTGGCCCCCTCTCCAGGATATTTGTTCTTGGCCACCACAGCTGCCAGAGAGGCTGCCTCCTCCTCTTAGGGCCCCCAGGCCTAGCCCTGTGAGGGCTGGGCCAGGTGGAACCCGCGAAGACTGGCCCGACTAGCCCAAGGACCTTTCGCCTGGGTTTCTGGGGCAGCAGCCCTCAGTGCAACCCAATCAGCTCCTGTCTTATCAGGTGGGGGTACTGCAACGTGCCTTATCGCTCCCACTCACCTGCCCTCCTGGAGGGCAGCCTTCCTACCCCAATAGGCCCCCTGGTGCTCAGGACAGTGTCTGGCACAGAGCAAGCGCTCAGCAAGGTGTTTCTGACAGATGAAATCAGCCAAGGGAGTTTTCTGGCAGCCCCTTCGATCACGTTCCTGGCCCCATTTCTTCCAGCTCATTTCCCTACTGCTTTCTTGAAAGTGGAATGATTTCTGATTCATTTCTTCTCTTTACAGACAAGCTCTTAGCGCTTCAGAGTCCCTGATATAGATGTTAGAAAACAATAGTCTACAACTGACAGCCACCTAATATTTGCAGAGCACTGTGCCACATTTTTTTTTTTGTGTATTTATTTAAAGCTACCATTCATTTGGAGAATGCATCTTGATTTAATAACAGCTTCTGGGGAGAGTGTTGGAAAGCAAATTATTAGATTCATCAACAGACACGATCATCTCAGTCACAGAAACGTTACGGCGTGAAATGATATTCATTTTATAAATATACTAATATACTATACAGTGTATATAATATATACATATACTATGTGTGTGTATATAGTCATCTCATATTTATAATATATACATATGAGATGATTATGTACATTTATAATATATACATATTGTCTCTTAAGTCTCATAAATTTATAGTCTCTATATTAACACACATAGTGTCTCTCTCTCTCTCTCTCTCTCTCTCTATATATATATATATATATATTTCACCTCATGTTTCAACAATTCCACAAAGTAAACGTACTATTATCATCTACAGAGGAGGAGAATGAGCTCAGAGAGGTGAATCAACTTGTATAAGATTGTACAGGAATCTTGCAGCCTTAACCACCATAGTCTATGTCTTTGAGGGGCCTGGTGTTGTACCAGGGACTGCTACGCCCCCTCATTAAAGCAAGAAGCTGGTTAATAGTACTCGAGACTAAAGGTAGAAAGAAAGAGAAAGAATCTTGAGGTATTTAGTTTCTAAATACTCTGGATAGTAAATAGTAACTATTTCTCAAGACTCATGAATACCAGTATAGGGGGAGGGGTATATGCAAACTCTGTCCCCTGTGTGTTCTACAGCACCAAAGCCAAATTAGGACATGCTCTGATTTGGAGGTATACAGAGTGGGCTCCATGTCCTCAGAGGTCCCTTGTCTAATACAAGGACTTAGGTGTGCCCCCATTAAGTTCTTTAGTCAGGATTCTGAACTTGTGGAATTACTTTTTTTTCCCATTATGAATCCATGGAATAGAGTCCAAAATTAGGAGCTGGACCAAAGCTGGGGTCTTTCAAAATTAACAACACTAGTGGGTTTTAAGGCTTACAATGCAAAAGAAATAGAGTGTTGGGGATAGAGGTAAGATATCCAGAGTCAGCCAAACTGTTTCAGAGACTTCTGTGATTTTTCTGGGATGGAGAAAACCATCTATAATATCCCAAATTATGCTATTAGCCTCTTGGCAAGAGAAATAAAATTTATTTTAGTTTATTATTTGTTTATTTATTGCAGAACTGGGAATTGAACACAAGAGCATTCTACTTCTGAGCTAAAGTTTTAGCCTTTTATAAAATTTAAAAATTTTTTTAAAAATATTTTTTAGTTGTCAATGGACCTTCATTTTATATACTTAAATGTGGTACTGAGAATTGAACCCAGTGCCTCACATATGCTAGGCAAGCACTCTACCACTAAGCCACAACCCCAGCCCCCTTTTTTACTTTATTTTATTTTGAGACAGGGTTCCATGAAGTTGGTGAGGCTCACCTTGAACCTATGATCCTTCTGCCTCAGCCTCTGGGCTTGTAGCATCACTTATTTATAATTTTCAATATTACTCATCCTCACCTTTTCCTGTACAGCAATCCCAAACCAAAAAAGAAAGAATGTAACAATTGTTTTTTTAAATCGAGGCCCAGGTTCAATGTCCTGCTAAATAATGCTGCAGCCCAGGAGAAATTTCCTACTCTGCAAATGTTTGCCAGAAGCTGTGATTCTGGAAACTTCTGTCCCCCATCTCATTCTTCCCACTAAAGACAATACCTAGGGTCCCTCTGCTCATCAGTCCCTTCCCTGGGCCTGACCCTGACCCCAGCAGAGCAGAGGAGCCCCACCAATGCTCCCACAAATATTTCAAGTTCAAGGCAAAACAACTTTGGAGCTACTACTGGATTGTGTCACCTTTGAGGAAGAATTAGCTGCAGACGCCCTTCAAAGTGCTTTACAGGTATTACCTCATTCAATTTTCACAACAATCTTCTCCGGTAGGAATCAGAATTTCCCCCATGATACAAATGAAACGGAGACACCAAGGTTAAGTAGCTTGCCCAATGTCACATTAGAAAGTGGCTGAGCTGGGATTTGAATCCAGGAGTCCCTACTTTTATCTACCTGCTCTACTGCTCCTGAAATGACAGTGACAGTGGCAGTAGAAAATAATGACTGTCATTTATCAATCCCTAACTGTGTCCCGGCACCCTACTTAGTTCTTTTTACATATTACCTAATAAAATTCTCACTACAAATTATATGAGATATGATAGATCCCCATTTCACAGAGGAGGAAACGGAGGTGTAGAGAGGTAAGATAATCTGCCTTAGGTCACAAAGGTAGGAAGGATTGCAAGGATCCCCCCCCCCAAAAAAAATTCCAGGGTCCTGATTCATGAGAGCAAGTCCCGAATGCACACCCCGGACTACCACTAAGCTCTCCTATTCCCCATGTCACAGTGAAGGAACCTGGGGAGGGGTGAGAAATTTGCTCCATGTCTTGGGCAGGGTTGGTCGCAGAACTTGGAAGCGACCAGGGACCTAAGCTGATGCGCGCCCCTGCTGCATGGAGATCCCTTGAGCCTCGGACCCGTCCCGAGCTCCTCGTGGGAGCCGCTGCAAGTCCTGCCCGCCCTTACGCGGAGCGACTGGGCGCTGTCCTGTGGCCAAAGCCCCCTCTGTCCCCCGGCTGCTGCAGGACAGCTCAGGCCGAGTCCGCCCGCCCAAGAGAGCAGCCAGCCCGCTTCAAGTGTTTGCTTCTTTCTGCAACAAGAGTCCACCTCCAAAGAAAGCATTCCAGAGCGTAAAAGGAGCAGCCACGGTCCAGTCCACGCGCTTCACCGAGGCGGGGAAGGGGGGTCGGGGGAGGGTAGCTCAGGAATGACCATCGCCCAGCCCTGTGACCCGAGCCACTGCGCGAATAGACAAGAGAGCTGCATCGATCGCCCCGGGAAAGTGTCCCTGCATCCTGGTCACCGGCTAGCAGCCGCAGTGATGCCGGCAGGGCCACCGACCCACCGGGCGATCCGCGCGTCCGGGAGGCCACCGCGTACCGCGGCACTCTGGTGCCTGAAACCCTTGCCGGTCCGACCCAGCCCGGCTAGCTCACCTCTCAGCTCCGAAGGATGGGGGTTCGCGTGTGCACCATCCGGGTACGCTCCTTTTCTGCTCTCCTCACCAGGCAAGCATCCCCAGTTGGCGCGCCCCAGGGCTCTTGTGGGAGTGCCTGGGCCCCGCCTCTAGAGCCCAGCCCCCTCAGGTTCTGTCCCCTCCTACCTGCCCAGGTGTGTTCCCGAGCCCGCCGAGAACTGGCGACCAGCCCAGAGCAGGCCACGACTCCGCAGCGCCACCTGCCGTCCCGAAGCAAGCTCTGCGCCCCAGCTGGGCTGGTCCTGAGCCGTTCTAGGTGGCAAAGCGAGGGCCTGCTGCCGCCCGGAGGCCACCCTGCACCTTGCATTCCCCTGGGTCTCGGTAGCACCTCCCATAAGGCACCTCGCAACTCCTCCTGCTGCTCTGTTACTGACCCGGGCCTTTCCTTCTGCTCCAGATCACAGGTGCCTTCCTGCCCCAGCACCAGCAGGAATCTCACTCGGTCTTTTGTCCCCCATCCCCTGAGCATCGCTCCTGACTTGCACCGTGAGGCTGCTTTAACCAGGCCACCCATCCTTTGGTCTGATCAAGTGCCTTTTTGTAAGGGACTCAGGCAGATAACCAACAGAAATGAGTTTGAAAATTGCAACTGGGAGGAACCACATTGAGATCCCTCCGCCACTGTCCCTTTTGAGTCGGGAAGAATTGAGACCCCAGGAGGGGAAGGGGTCTGTTCTCACAGAGAGCTTCTCAGATGCACGGTCACCTACTGATGTCTTGTTAAAATGCAGGGGTAGGGTGGTTCTTGAGAGTCTGGGTGTCTGACTTCCCAGGAGATGCCTCTGTTGATGGCCCAAGATGACACTTGGAGCCCCAAGGGTTACTTACTGGCCCTGGTGGTGGAAACAAGCCCAGCATTACTGGAGGGCAGCTTAAAGAAAATCTTTAAAAACTCCACCGTTTTTTCTTACAATATATGCTCATTGTGAAGAATATAAATGGTAATCCACATCCCCCACTAAATAAGCACTGTTAACAGTAAGGTTATTATTTTGTATATATACCTACACACATGTATACTGTATATATATATGAATTCGTGTGTGTTAAAGATAGAATTTTGAAATATATGTTGTTCCTAAATTTCTGAAGTTTGTTTTGATGATTATACATCATATTTTTCCTCAATGTAAAATGAAGTCTGTTTTTTCACCTCATGATACATTATAGGCAACTTTTCCTTACTTAAAATGTACATTTGCTTAAGTATTCCATTCACATAATTGAATCGATTTATTAATACATGTATTGCCTCCAGTTTTTACCAATATATTCTCTGCATAAAATCTTCATTTATATCTCTAATTGTTTTCTTGGGATACATTCTCACTGGTGGGATTTTTTTTCCCCCTGTCAGTATACTTACTCAGTTTGATCTGCAAAACAAAAAAGTACAGTTGAGAAAAAGGCCAAACAGTATATAGACTAGAAAATAATAGATTATGTATGTGGTGTCTTTCTCTATATGCTTACGTACAGTTTTTAAAAGAGGTCATCTCTTGAGGTGGGTTTACATGGGATTTTTACTGATCTCTGTTGTTGTTGTTGAACAGATATGTTCTGTACCATAAAAATAATGTTTATGAAAGGTAACAAGCTAGTTGATACATTATAGGATACAATGAACTTAGGCTTGACCGATCTCTTTTTAAAAATCCACTTAAAATTGACACAGTGAAATGTTTGAAGGGTACAATTCAATGAGTTCTGGAAATTGTATATTCTTATATGACCATCCCCATAACAGACACAGAGATGGGCAACATCTCAGCACGTTTCCTTAACCCCTTTCTACTCCGTTCTGGTTCTTGGGTACAGAGTGGTGTCGTGTCTACACCACTCCTGCCATCATAAGCCTCTTGTCAATCCCACATCTTACCGGGGATCACCTGAAACACTCCACTTTTGGTACCTAGTTCTAATTCAGGCAGGACCATGTTTATTTCAAGAATCGAAAATAACCTTGAACTAGCTTAGCTAAGTTGAAGAATGAAACAGTTTAGCTTACGTATTGGGAAGTTTGACCTCAGGCTCTGCTTTAAGCTGGAGTTCCAAAGGTAACCAGGACCTAATTTCTCTATGCTTGAGTCTCTGAGTCTCTGATTTGCTTTCTTGGTGTTTATGTCATTCTCTGACCCATGAAGTCATAAGATGGCTCTGCTGGTTCCAGCCTGCACATGTACTGAGCTCAGAGTCTAGTAGGACTGATGGATCAAGTGTAGCCTGTAGGATCCAGTCTGAGCAACACTTTTTGGGTTTTACTGTGTTGCTTGAAGCTTGTTCTAACCCCTAATCGAACAATACCATGAGAGAGGGGGGATGTGTTAACCTGTATCTTAGCCCATATTTTACTGCTATAAGAAAATACCATATCTGGGTAATTAATGCAGAGAATGAATTTACTTCTCACAGTTCTGGATTTGGGAAGTCTGATAATCAGGAGGTCAGGATCTGCTTTTGTACTCCATCATCCCATGGCAGAAAGGCAAAGCGTGCCTGAACAGAGTTTATCTAACACACATATTTTCATAGGAAGGCACATAGTAAGGCAGAGGAGAAAAAGAGATCAAACTCACAGCTTCAAGCCCTTTTATATCAGCATTCTCCATGCATGAGAGCAGAAGCCTCAGGTTCTAATCACCTCTTGCCAGTGTGTTTTGGAGATTTACTTTTTAACATATGCTTTGTGTGAGGCGGGGGGCACATTCTAGTCCTAGCAATCGGCTTAGGTTTGGATTGCATGCTTCACCTCTGGGTAGAATCAGCTTCATTTAACACACGTGGGCTAAAAATGGGGGTGGGGTGGTTCTCCAAAGTCAGAGTCAGAGTCAATTCTGGGTTTCAAAAGCATCCAGTCTACACAATTCCTTTCCTTTCACCTTCTTTGGCACTCAGAACTGGTGATTGTCTTGGTGAAACACCTTCTTCTCTTGGCTTCTCTGACGCATTGCTTTCTCTACAATTTACTTAATACTCTTTGTAACTTTTTGCAGCATCTCTCTGTAAAAACCCAGAGTTCCTGTGTTGTCAAGGATTAGTATTGGGGTTCAGGGTCTCAGGAGGCTAGTCATGAGAAATAATAGGAGATCTTGAAACTTCTAGAAAGTAGGAGATCAAACGTGTCCAAAGTGGATCTGAAGACTTGGTCAAACTGAAATAAGGGCTGAGATCTAAGTTTGTGGACCAGTGGGAATAAATAGCTTTGCTGTAGGTTTGATTCTTTCCAGGATTCCTGAAGCTCTAGAATGATGTCCTTCCGTTCATGTGATTCCCTCCACCAGGATGGGATCAAGGCTGTTATTTCACATTGCTCATTGAGTTAGAAACCTACTATCCTAGGTCATTAGGGAGTAGGAACCGGGGTGTTTAGATTCACTTGTGTAAGTTTCATAATCATTTTTCTGATGCTGCTTCTCTTGCAGGAAGTTGGCTGCAGACGATCAGCACCGTGGACAGCAGCCAAAGATGGTCATGGTTTCTTTCCCCTTCCCTGTAGGTCTCTGGTGGAATGCACATTCCCTTAAAATGTCACTTGCAATTTGGGGATGGACACATTGGAAAGGATGAAGGGGCCCCAGCAAACTTCCAGCTGCCGGCTGATGATTGGCTCACAGTGGCCCCAGCAACATCT
>NW_026000185.1:15993986-16007791 GCF_001458135.2 Marmota marmota marmota | reverse complement strand
ACCCTCACCCAGCCTAGTCAGCCCGTACCCCGATAGAGATCTCAGTCAGAATGCTGTTACAACTAGAAACGTAAGGTCAGCTCTTGCTATTCATGATAGCTATGTTCTGTAGAGTTGCCTTGAACACTGAATCAGCCAGTATTGACTGGCTGTGTCTAGGCAAAATGCAGTGTTAAGTTCTCAAGAGCCTCTGGTCTCATTTTCACTAACCAATCCATACATATCTTTGTCCCTTGTGTGTTTCTGTTTAAAGCCACTTCATTGAAAATACAGTTGATTTGTTGACATTGAACTCATGGCCAACAGCATTATAAGGCAAGCCTGAATAGAGCTTATCTAACACACATATTTTTCATAGTGAGGCACAGTACTGTGTTTGAGAAGCACTTCAGCATTATACCTGTGGGGTGCTGTTATCAACAGCAGACTCACCAACAAGGTACAGACATGGGTAAAGTATGAAAAGGGGCAATTGTTTGTAGTGAGAGCTAAAACAATAAGGCAGCTAGGAATTGAATGTCGAACAGCACATTTTTTGTTGTTCTGTGCACGCCCATAAAAACACCTCAAGTCATGATTTTAGAGTTACAAATGAAGTTTAGTGAGTAGATGAATTTGCAAATATGCAGCTTATGAATAGTGAATGTTGACTATTATTTATTTTTCTTTATGCCAATTTGGGCTGGTTCATTTGGGCTGGTTCATTTCCTTGGGTCTCAAATTATAGAAGCCAGAGTCCTTACAATGGCCCACGAGGCCCTACATGATTTAATTTGCTCTTCCTTTTCTTGTGTCTGAATTAGGTTATTCATTTGAGATCAATCTTTCTTTCTTTCTTATTGGACATTGGACTCTATTGCCATCTCCTTTCTTGGTTTTATTTTTTCTTCAAAGCAGTTAGCAGGAGCTGAAATTATGTTAAATATTTATGTATTTCTTTATTTTCTGTTGCCTGCCACTAAAATGGAAAACACTTTGTATTTTCCCAGCTGAATCCCCAGAGTCCTGAGCAGGTGCCTATCACACATTGAGCACTGCAATGCTCATGCCAGATTGAACCTCACAAGTTTCCTATTTGGGCAGAAAAACGTTAGAGGTTTGATGATTTCTTTCCACTGAGTTCTGGCGTCACTCTGTGTTAGTCAGCTTTTCGTTGCTGTGATCAAAAGACCTAAGAAGAACAACTTGGAGGAGGAAAAGTTTATGGTGGCTATTGGTTTCAGAGGTCTCAGTTTGGGATGGGCAGACTCCATATCTCGGAGCCTGAGGGGAGGTAGACTATCATGGTGGAAGGGCATTGTGGAGGGAAGCTGCTCAGTTCTTGGCAGCCAAAGGAATTGGGATGGGGGGAGATAGAGATAGAGATGAAATGAGGAGAGAGAGAGAGAGAGAGAAGCTAAAGACAAAATACATAATCCCTAAGGCATGCCCCCTATGACCCACTGCCTCCAGCCACACCCTAGTTGCCTACAGTTACCACCCAGAAATCCACTTAAATTATTAATCCATGAAATGCATTAACCCAATGAGTAGGTTATGACTCAAAATCTAATCATTTCACCTCTTGAATTAACATAGGAGCTTATAGCGGGGAATAGATCATATTGAAACCCTAACACACTCAGGCCTCTGGAATTCCCTCAGATCTTTGGAAGCCATCATTCCTGGCTCCTTCTAAGATGGCCTTAGGTTTCCCAGAAAAATTATGTCCTTGTTGTGGGTTGGATATGAAGTGCTCCACAGAAGCTCACCCGTGAGACAATGCAAGAATGTTCAGAGGTGAAATGACCAGATTATGAGAAATATAACCCAGTCAGAGGATTAATCCACTGGAATGTATTAACTGGGTAACTGTAGGCGGGTAGGGTATGGCTGTAGGAAGCAGGTGACTAGGGACATACCTTTGGGGTTTATCTTTTGTCCTTGGTGAGCAGATCCCCTGCTCTCCTCTCTGGTTGCCATGTTCTGAGCTGCTTTCTTTGGCCACATCATTCCGCCATGATGTTCTGCCTCATCTTGGGCCCAGAGCTGTGGAGTTGGCCCACCATGGACTGAACCTCTGGAACCGTGAGCCAAAATAAACCTTTCCTTCTCTAAGTTGTTCTTGTCAGGTCTTTTGGTCACAGTACAGAAAGTTGACCTAAAAGAGTCTTTGTGACATGAGTGAGGGTCATCAGAGTCCCCTCCTCAGAGTCCTGAAAACTGAGACCTGACTGCATGCCCTTGTACCAAATAAGGGGGTCAGTTGATTCTCAAGGTGCCCAAATGTGACGTCTTCCTCACAGGTGTTTTTTTCACCCATTCTCATGCCATTTTAGTAAAATTTGCCTGATGATCATACCATATAATTTTTTTTAAAGAAAAAAATCTACCCGTATTAGGCAGATTTTCATCGCTGTGGTCCAAATAACATTAGGTAAAACTTGACCCAGGCAATGCCATTTTGAAACATATCCTCTATCTTAGAACTAGAGTCACCTCAAGGTCGCCTTTACTCAACCTGACCTAAACCCCAGACAATACTCCATCATCATGCAAAGCAACCCCAGGCACTCTAGCATCATAAGGAAGGAAACAGCTGGGACTGAAATCCTGAAAACACCTAGTTTCTCATGAAGGTGACACCACAGGACCTTTCCCTGACAAACCCCTAGCCATGGCCTAGTTTCTCCTCCCTCATTCCCCTGTGTCTACCCCAGAAGTGGAAGATGGGTGTTAGTCTCCACTGGGCCCCTGTCCAGGTCTGTCCAGGAGAAACCTGGGTTACTATTGAGCTACCTCTCGTCTCTCTTTATTTCCTTCACTCGATTCTTTCCTTACCAACACCTGACAAGAACAACGTAGAGGAGGAAAGGTATATTTAGGCTCATGGTTCCAGAGGATTCCGTGTCTGGTCAGCTGGTTCCGTGGCAGAACATGATGGTAGAAGGGCCTGGTGGAGGAAAGCGCTCGGCTCATGCCAGCCAGGGATGGTGGAGAGGTAGAGGAAGGGGACGAGACAGATCCTTCTAGGAAACACCACCAGCGACCTACTCCCTCCAAGTTGGTGCCACCTCTCGGTAGTTCATTCAGCTACCTGGCGGATTAAAGGACGGAGCAGCTCTCCTGAACCATATCCTTCTGCCATGATGTTCTGCCTCACCTTGGGCCCAGAGCAATGGAATCAGCCAACCCTGGTCAGAGACCTCTGATGAGATCAGAACCCCCCTGATCCAGTCATTGCCCAAAAGACCCACCTCTGAACCTTGCTCCACTGGGGACCAGGCTTTCAACACATGAGCTTTTGGGGGACATTCAAGATCCAAACCATAATACTACCTTTCCTTTAAAAAAAAAATCTTCAATGTATTTTTAATAAACTTTTTATGTTGGAATGACTTTAGATCTGCAAAGGAGGTGCAAAAAATAATAAAGAGGGTCCTTATCTATATCTATACTTCCTCCAGCTTCCCCTAATGTTAATATCTCACACAACCATGGTTCCATGGTACATTTGTTAAACTAAGAAATCAATGTTCATATAACACTTGTCTTAAGAAAAGAGATTTATTTGGTTCACAATTCTGGTATCTGGGCAGTTCAAATAGCATGGTAGCTGGCATTTGTCAGAAGCCCCTGGTCACAGCAAAGTGGAGAAGAAAGGGAAATAGCAGCAGGGTGCAGAGGGACCAAGTATGTGGTGTGGCCTCACTTTATAACAACCTGCTTTTGTGAGACCTGACCCACTCCCTCCAGACAGATATTAACCCATTCATCAGGGTGGAGCCCCCACTGCTCTTAATCACCTTCCACTAGGCCCCACCGGGTGAGGTGGCAGACACTTATATTCCCAGTGGCTCAGGAGGCTGAGATAGGAGGATGTCAAGTTCAAAACCAGCCTCAGCAACTTAGGGAGGTCCTAAGCAACTCAGTAAGACCATATCTCTTAAAAAAATATATATGAAAAGGGCTGTGGGATGTGGCTCAGTGGTTAAGCATTGCTGAGTTCAATCCCTAGTACAAAAAAAAAAAAAAAAAAAGTTCTACTAACTCTACACCTCTACACTGAGACCAAGCTTCCAGCATATGAAACTGTGGGGGACAAATCATACTCAAAGCATAGCAACATGAAGAGCTGAAGTCCAGACTTTGTTTTGTTTTTTTTTAATCAGGTTTTCACTAATAGTCTTCTTCTGTTGCAGTCCTGGATAATATGTTGATTTAGGCCTTACATATTTCTGGTTTTCTCTGGTATGTGACACAGTTTTTTTCAGTCTATATTTTTTTCCTGACCTCAAGAGATTATGAAAAATGTCCCCAAACTTAGATTTGTCTGATGTCTTTCCTCTTGATTAGAGCAGGTTTATGGGTTTGGGTGAAGAATACCACCAAGGTTGAAGCACCATCTTCATTCAATTCTATCAGGGGATGCTTGATATCAATGATGTAGAGCTACCAATGTTAAGCTCGATCTCTTGGTTTAGGTACTGAGAGGTCTCTCTCTACTGTGTAATTGTTATTTTCCCTTAGTTCTTAGGAAGAAAGTCACTAAGTCTAGCCCACGTACCAGAAGTAAATGTGTTTTAAAAGAAAACTTCATATGGTTGCAGCAAGTGGAAAATCAGTATTGCTATAAATAGAGGGCAAATGTAACATTGAATACAGGGGGGAAAAACAATGCAATTAAAATCTGTGTAGATACTTGTTCTGGTTATCCAATCCCAAGTAACAAATTATCTTAAAACTTAATGGGTTGAAAATTACACAAAAGTCAATTTTGTCCAAGAATCTGCAATCTGGGCAGGCTCTTGGCAAGGGAGGGCTTGTCTCTGCTGCCTGTGGCACCACTGGGGTAAATCTATTCGGAGTGGAAAGATTTATTCCCAGGATTCCTCACTCACGCGGCTGGCCAGTTGGTGCTGGTTGTCAACCAGTGCTCAGCCAAGACCTATGGCTTGGTTTCTTTCCATATGGGCCTCTCAGTGTGGCCTGAGCTTCCTCACAACATGGCGGCCAGGTTCCAAGGGTGAACATCCTGGAATAGAGATCTGTTCTCAGAATTAAGATCTGTTCTCAGAAGTTACATCGTGTCTCTTCTGCAGAATTTTCTTTGTTGAGACAGACATAAAAGTACACCAAATTTCAAAAAAGAAGGGGACACGGATTCCACCTACTCATTGGGGAGCAGCAAGATTCTTCAAGGGCATCGGTGATGGGAAATACAATCTACTACCGTACTTTTGCCTGCTGAAGGCTATGAGCTTGCTCTATCTGTGGTTTGAAAAGGAGAGAGAGAAAAAAAGTGTTGGAAAGTTTTGCAATCCTACTAGTTGCATGGAGAGTTTTCCTCTTATGAAGAGATGAATGGAAAGGGCATTGTTTCATGTTATTCTGAGTCTATACAGCCATTTCGAACTCCTCAAGCTTCCTGGACCCAGGGAGCCTTTTCATATCCCTGGGTTATGGCACATGTTTATTCTCTCTGCTCGAAGTTCCCACACTCCTTTCACTGCCTACAAAGTTCATTTCACTTGTCCACCCTCAGCTCCACTCTCCAAGTTAATGACAACATCATCTTGTTTTTCTAGCCCTTGTTTATGCTTTGTGTTTTAATTTCCTGGGGCCCTGTTTGGCTTCCTGGGTGTACTCACTACATGTTGAATTCCTAAAGCCTAGGAACTACATGTTGTTGTTCATGGTGTTTGTTTTTTATTTTAGTGATACTGGAGATTGAACCCTGGGCCTTGTGCATGCTAGGCAAGTGCTCTACATCCCTGGGCCTGGTAAGTTATTTTGTTTTGTTTTGAGATAGGATCTCACTCAATTGTGTAGGCCGGCTTCAAACTTACAATGCTTCCTGCCTCATCCTCTTGAGTAGCTGGGATTAAGATGTGCACCACCATTCCTAGTTTACATATTATTTTTAATTGTAGGTATTTATTTATTTACTTGGTACCAGGAATTGAACCCAGGGATGCTCAATCACTGAGCCACATCCCTAGTCCTTTTTATATTTTATTTAGAGACAGGTTCTTACTGAATTGCCTAAGGCCTTGATATATTTTGCTGAGGCTGCCTTTAAACTCGAGATCCTCCTGCCTCAGCCTCCTGAGCCACTGGGATTACAGGTATGCGCCACCACACCCGGCTCTTTGATCTCCATTTGTAACACCCACCTGCACACTACATATCCTACCTGGCCAACTCCTGTTCATTCTTCAAAACCCAGATTGAGTAACCCTTTCTAAATGAAATAGTTGCCATCTCTTCCTATTTTTCAGTCCATTGAGATGCTATAAAAATAACATAAATTAGTTATAAACAACACAAATCTATTTTTCATAGTTCTGGAGGCTGGGAAGTCCAAGATCAAGGCATTCATAGATTCAGTGTCTGGTGAGTGCACCAACTTCCTGGTTCAGAGAGGGTGCCTTCTTGCATGTACTTGCATGGTGGAAGGAATGAGGGGGTCTCTTTTGAGCCTTTTTTATTATAAGAACATGGTTCCCATGACCTAATCATCTCCCAAAGACCTACCTCCCAATATCACCACCTGGGGGCTTAGAATTTCAACATATGTATTTCGGGGAAATATAAACATTCAGGCCACAGCACCTCCCAACTGAGTTATGACCCTCATCTTTGCTTCTCTCATGGGATTTCATTGGTATCTCTATTACAAGGTCCAGATGTTGTGGTGTGATGTATTAGCTGGTCTGTCAGTCTTCAGAAACACGGGCTAAGTTAAATCCTCTTATAGTGCAGACCCGTTTCCCAGAGCCAGACCCTGAGATAAAAATTCTTGTGTAAGAAGAGTTCTCAGAAGAAATTCCTAAGGGGTGTGTGTTAGTCTGTTTTCCATTACTATAAAAACAAAACAAAATGTCTGAGATTATCAGCTGAAAATGAGGCACGTTTTCGTTGGGCTCACAGTTTTGGAGGTTTCTGTCCTTGGTGAGTTGGCCCCGTGGTGAGGCAGCACATCAGCTGCTTATGGTGCAAAGTCCTAGGGTGGCTGGGCTGGGGGTGGGGTAGAGATGGAAGGGCATCCCACGACCCTCTTCCAGGGCATGCTTCCAGTGACCTAAATCCCCCACTAGCCCCCACCATTTAAAATTCCCACCATCTTCCAACAGAGCCATGATAAGGACCAAGCCTTTGATAGTTGGGCCTTTTGGTGGGACATTTAAATCCAAACTCTAGAAGGACCAGGTGAAGGAAAAGGAAGAATTCAAGCAAGGATGGAGTTTTGGGGAAAGTCTCAGAAAGAGTTCAGCTTCATACTGTGGGAATGTAAGTCACATCTCAGAATCCGTCAGGCCTGGAGGGAAGGAGCTGGCTACCAAACTCCTGCACCCAGAGTCATTGTCTAAGAGCCCTGTAGGAGACAACCCCCAGGCACTTCCCAGGTGTCTGTGTCTATGATGGGGGGTAGTTCCAGGAGTATGCAGGCAGGGAGAGCTGTGGCTATCGTCCTTAGAAGCCAACACACAGGCGCTGGAGACTGGGCACATAAAAAGACAAGGGGTTCTCACAAGGTCTCGGTGGAGCCCCAGTGGTGCTGGCTCTGATGGGGGACAGGGAACGCCAACTCCACACACCTGTGACCATCAAAAGTTGAGGAATTTGTTTAAATCACTTTGTGGCACTGAGTTAGCAGAGACCATAGAACCTTAAGATTTTGTAAGATTTCACTACTGAGTTGGAAAATGTGATTTTCAAGAAAAATAAAAGAACTAAAATTAACCTCAGAGAAGAAAGAAAATCTAGAAACCATTTAGAAACCATTTCAAAGAACTGATTCCCACCCTGACACCAGATCCAGAGAATAAATGAGATGAATTTTTATAACCTTTGGAAACAGGTCGTTTAAATCATTTCAGCGTCCAAAGAAAACAGGGATGTTTCACAGTTGTTGTTTCTTTTTTTTTTAAAAAAAGGGGGCACAAATGAAACCTCACAAGGATAGTACACACACACACACACACATGAAGATGGTTTCCTTATAAATCCAAATAGAAACTTACGTATGAAATATCAGCAAAAGCTGGGTGCGGCGGTGCACACCTGTAATCCCAGGGGCTCAGGAGGCTGAGGCAGGGGGATCGCGAGTTCAAAGCCAGCCTCAGCAATGGAGAGGAGCTAAGCAGCTCAGTGAGACCCTGTCTCTAAATAAAATACAAAATAGGGCTGGGGACGTGGCTCAGTGGCCCAATGCTCCTGAGTTCAATCCCTGGTACCCTCCCCCCAAACCAAAAACAATGAAAAGAGAAATATTAGCAAATACATAAAGCGATACTTTGAATGCCATCAACAGGACACCACACATGAACAAGTTGGAATGGACATTCATCCTTTTTCACTATCCAGTACTGAATAGTCTTCCTTTAGGGAAAATCTCAAGGAGGATGGGAGGCAGCTCTCTCTCTCACTGTGGAAGGTGAATGGAGAAGATGGTCCCCACTTCCCAGGTGCTAGTAACCACACATGGAACTTACGCCTAACAAATGTATGCTCTCTCTTCAGTCTTTGAGTGTTGATAGGAAACGTTCAGAGACAATCAGAAGTTACCCAAGAATATTAGTAGTGGCTACAATAGAACCAGGAGCCAAAGAGTGTGTGGCTGCACTGTCCAATGTGGTGCCAACCTGGTGGCAGCAGTGAGTGACCAAGTTCACTGGAGGCACCAACTAGGACATCTTAAGCAGCATTTTCTGGAGCGGAGTCCTGGCTCTGTATTGTCTTCCTTGGTTTTCTCAAGTCTGATTCTGAAGATTTCCTGACAGTTCTGGGAGCCACCCAGTATTACAATGAAATCCTTTGCTGTTCAAATTTGTAACCAAGAACCTTTGATGGGTATACAGCCCAAAGCAGAAAAAAAAAAAAAAAAAAGCAGAGGATCATCTTTCTTGATGCCCAGAAGACATTTGATAAAATTCAAGATCCATTTCTGATAATAACGCTTTCCGAAGTAGGAATAGATGGAATCCACTTTAATGCAATAAATAATATATATCTCGAAGCAAAAGCAAATATCAAGCTTAATGGTGCAGTCTTGGAAGCTCTGCTATTAATGTCAAAAACTTTCCCACCCTCACTACTATTACTAACAGAATTCTGGAAAGGCAATTAGGCAAGAGAAAAAAAACGAGGTATGACTGTAATAAGAGGCAAGATTGTTATCTCATGAATTACCATGAGTTCCTGAAAAACCTAAGAGAATCACCTGAAAATTATGAGAAAGAATTAAAGTTCTTCATGGTGGCAGGTTATAAAAATTATTTAGCCCTGTTGACAAACTGCAGAAAATATGAAGGCATAAAAATATCCCATTCATAATAAGCAACGAATAGGAATGAATCTATGAATGTTGTACAAGATTTACAGAAGAAAACCATAATCCACTGAGGGATATTAAAAGCCCCTGTATGATTTTTTAAAAGACATACTTAATCCTCAGATAAGATGAATATTTTGATGATATCAATTTCTCCTAAATTAATCCTATAAATTAAACCCAAAAGGATTAAATTAAATTGAGAGAACAAGCAAATAGCTAATAAAGTACTAGACAGTATTAGCCTATCAAACATTTCAATGTATTGTAAATCTATATGACTCTGGAAGGTAGAGGCATGTCAATGGGATGGAATAATTTATTTTTTAAGTGCCTAAATGTAGGTAGAGTTTAAGAAATGATGAAGTAGCATTTTAAAACAATGAGGAAAAGTTTAGATTTTTTCCCACATTAAAAAAATATATTTTTTAGTTGTCAATGGATATTTTATTTTTTTATTTATATGTGGTGTTGAGGATTGAACCCAGGGCCTCACACATGCCAGGCAAATGCTCTACCACTGAGCCACTACTGCAGCCCCCCCTCCCATTTTTTATTGGTGCATTATAATTGTACATAATGATGGGATTTGTTGTTACATATTTGTACATGCACACAATATAACAATATAATTTGGCCAGTATTACACTTCCCCTTCCACTCCCCTCAGGTTAGATTGTTTTTAAAAATAGTGTTGAGACAGTTGGCTACCCATATAGGGGAGGGAAAAGGCAACATCTTGTCTTAGTCTGTTTTCTGTTGCTATAACGAATACCTAAGATTCAGTGATTTATAAAGAAAAAAGGTTTATTTTGGCTTATGGTTCTGAAGGCTGGAAACTCCGAGGTCTAGTGGCAGCATGCGGTGAGGGCCTTGTATTGCTTCAACACATGGTACAAAGCCGAAGGGCAAGTGGGCCACTTGGAAGAGAAGCACAAGAGAGTGAAGGAAGCTAAACTTGCTTTGTAACAACTTGCTCCTGTGGTAACTAATCCAGCTGTGTTCAGACAAGAAGGCACTCACCTGAGAAGGGCATGAATCCCTTCATGAGGGCTCTGCTCCCTGACCCAAATACCTGCCCCTAGGTTCAGTCTTCAACACTGCCATATAAGGATCAAACCGCAGCATGAGTTTTGTTGGGGACAGATGACATTCAGGCCATAGTAGATTCTTACTGCATTTCTCACACAAAAATAAGTTCCAGACAAAGCAGGGGCAGGCTGTTTGTCTAACCATGCCCAAAAAATCAGAAGCTTCCACTTGACTACATAAAATAACTAAAATGCTCTATATGATATAGAAACAGTGTAAACACGACCAAGTGAAATGGGTAGACCAAGGAGTAATACAATTCATGCATAAAGTGATTTTTATCAGGCAATGTTTATAAAAGGAATACAACAAAAGTAAAAATACAAATTGCTAATAAAAAGACATTGCTAGTCATTTTCTTGATTGCAAACAACAGAAACTGACACCAGTTAGTTTCAGCAATAAAGGAATTTATAAGAAGCCTATCAGGTTAGTTCACAGAATAAATAGAGCTGGAGAACAGGCTTGGGCAGAAATGCAGGAAGGCAGATACTGGTCAGAACTTGTCATGAGAGCAGCTAGCCAGAGACTGTTGCCACTGTCCCTGGCCCTGTCCACCACCGCCTGCCACACTGCTGAAAACACTCGCTCATTTATTGCATT
Source organism: Marmota marmota marmota (assembly GCF_001458135.2). Lineage (NCBI taxonomy): Eukaryota > Metazoa > Chordata > Mammalia > Rodentia > Sciuridae > Marmota > Marmota marmota. Next base: position 15,996,780 of record NW_026000185.1, on the reverse strand, counting down.
ATCTCTAAGTAACTTTGTATCTACACTCCCAGAGCCAAAGACCAGGTAGGAGCTTCTGGCTGGTGTTCACTGGCTCACCTTCCTGGTTTCTAGCTAACAGGGGGTGACTGATCAAGTGGGAGGGGAACACCTTCTCTCCATTCTGGCCCAGTTTTTATAACACGAGTTTGGGTTGTCCTCCCTAATTTGGTATCCCTTCTAGACAGGGCGCAGCTTTAAATGTTGGATAGCTCAAAGGCCGGCACACGATATTCAACCTCATTCAATTGAGAAGCAAACCGACATGCCGTCACATTGTTCATCAAATTTGTTCTCGTGTTGAATAAAATCGCACTCTGCCTGCTACTTACCAGCAGGGTACGAGGCACCTGGATATATTATCGGATATACTAATATCCATAAAAATGTGAAGAATCAGGGATGACTCTTTTTCATAGATGAAAAACTGACTCTTGAAGAAATAGGTCATTTTCCTCCAGTCATCTCTCAAGTGTGAAGCAGTGTTAACTTATTCAAATCCAGGCCTTTTGAGGACCCAGGCATAATGCCGACATCTGGGTTATTGGTCGTTAAATTTGCTGATGTGAAAAAGACTGTAAAACTCAACACTATCTTGGAGGTGGGAAATGTGTGCTCCTTATTCACTGTTGGCTGGATAAAACATTTCTAGAGGTCAGAGTGACAATAGGTGTCTTGTACGAAATGTGTGTACCCTTTGATCTGAGGTTTCCATCGAAGGATTGAGATGCAGGAGTGGACGAAGCATAGGTCATGATAATATTCCTGCAATGTCACTTTTATTTGTGTTGAATCAATGAATAGCTTAAGAATAAGGGGGAACAGTGGAAAATTTATTATATTGACCCACCTTCCACTCCACCCACCCAGAGAGCTGGGGATGGGACCCAGGGCCTCATGTGTTCTAGGCAAGCACTCTACCACTGAGCTACTGTCCAAGCAGAAGATTTACTACAGAATGTTGTTTGGGGTAAGTCCTACAAGAATGACTGAGTGCTCCAACTAGGAACTCTTTCAAGCCCGTTCTGGCCAATCTCTATGGCTTTGTTGTCCTTGAGGACCAAGAAGCCTAGAAGGGTAGGAGAGGCCAGACTGGGGGGGGGGGAGTTCTCAGGTGTCCTTCGAAGAGTTCAGATGTCATTTAGATATTGCTTCATAATAGCTATACCTTACAGTATTGGGTATTGAGTAAGATGGGTCTCTTCTGGGTTGAAGCCTGTAACTCAGAGTGAAGGTGACAGATTGCAAGTTGAATTTCAATGTGATCAAGTCAGTGTCATGACTTAGAGGGACCAAGACAGCCTGCAGTAGGGGTTGCAGCTTCCTGGAGGGGTTGATGCCTAAGGTGAGACATTGAGGATGAGGAGAGTTTAGCTAAGTGAAGAATTTCAAGGAGAGATGTTTACAGCGGAGGGAACCCATTGCACAAAGGCTTGGAACAGCAAATGTGTGCAAACCTTGAAGGTCATTGTGTTTTCTTGTAGGATGAGTGATCAGACAGATTTCTTCCTGATGTCCTGATGAGCTGAAGGTGCACAGAGGGACGGATATTTTGACTAAGGGGTGGGAATAGAGGTGGTTTGGGCCGCTGCAGAGAACCCCAGGGGTATTACTATGGAACCCTACTTATTGGGAAGAGGTCAAAGACAACAGCCACTTACTTTGAAATGGGCCTAAGATGACCTTCACGTTTTGAAAAGGCAAAGGGTTCTCCGATGATTTTTCTCTTCTTCAGTAACCAGGACTTAGCAAAGAGAATACACACAGAAGAGGTCACAGACCCGTGGCTTTGGGGCTGGAAAGCAGCTTAAATACATACTGTTCTTTCCCCCACCCCCGCACTAATTTTTTTTTTCTTTTTAAATTGAACCAACATTTAAAAATAGGATTTCCGCCTTCTCTTTAAAAATCGGATGATCTGGCAACACAGTCATCATTCTTGCATGGAAACAACTGACTATAGAGTTGAGCGGACGCCACTCATTTAAAAGGAAAGATGCTGATTCGTAGTCTGTCCCCATCTTTTCTTATATTCTCCCCAACATTGAGAGCCAACGCACTTTAATTAAATATTATAGGTCAACAGATGATTCTTCACTCGTTGCTGTGAGCTATCTGGTCACCGTGACAGTTGTGGTCTGTGACCCCTGGATTAGAGATCAAGTTTAGGGATTTGACTCAAACTTGGGTTTGAATGGGGGTAATCTCAAAGGCGCTGGATTGAAGATTAAAGATCTACATGCGTGGCATATGGAGGCCATCGTAAGTATTCACCAAGAGTGTAGCTTGCAGGCGGACAGGCAGAAACCATGTTAGTTTCATTCGCTGTCGCATCCCCACCATACAGTGCCTGGCAGGTGCTCAATAATCTGTTGACTGACTAACCGACCGAATGAATGAACGAATGAACGATGGGAGAGCTCAGCGAGGTTTGAAAGGTTGCTCTGAAAAGCAAAGTAATTCTGATAACACCGTTTCGCCGGGACCTCAAGGTACAGCTTGGAAGAAATGTCCACCGGAATGTGCCCTGCTCCGTGACGGCGTTCGGGTGGTGCGCAGGCAGCAGGGATCTGCAACGTCCCTCGGGAGTCAGGCAGGGCTACCTTGCCCAGGACTGGACAGAGCCACGTCCACTAGCTCTTCCACGGTCTCGTCAGGGGCAGACGTGGAAATCAGGCTGTTCGGTTCCCTAGACCTCTACCATCTGATTAGCAACGACAGAGACCCGCCCGCGGAGGTCCCCCACCCAGCGCAAGTCTAGCCTTCTCCCCTACGC
>NW_026000185.1:15962745-15993551 GCF_001458135.2 Marmota marmota marmota | reverse complement strand
CGCACCTGGTGCGCGCCCTCTGGACCCTGGAGTACACCCCGCAGCACAGCCGCGACTTCAAGGTGAGCCCCGCGCGGCGCCCCGGGCCCCGGGAGCATCCGCCGCCCGAGTGTTCCCGGGGCTCCTCCGGCCGGCCCACTTCTGCACCGGGTGCTTAGGGCGGTCGGGGCGCGTGACCGTGACCCGCACCCCGATTGCAAGGGAGACTCTTTCGTGCGTTCATCCATCCATCCCATCATCGCTCCCTCCCACCCATCTGTTCATCTGTCCGGCCATCCATCTTGGTGTATTGAGAGCCCACTGCGTGTGTGCCAGGTCCTGAGTTAGGCACTGGGGAGGGATTTTTTTGCCCTGAGCAAAGCTTTCATGGAACTTGGGAGTTGATAATGGGTCAGGGAATGTTGAACTGGGTTCAAATCCTGGTTCTGCTACTTAGAAGTGGTATGACTCTCAGCAAGTAACTTGCCATCTCTGTGCCACATATTATTTTTTTCCCCCCAATCTGGTTACCAATTTATAGCATACTAGTTGATGCGTTAGGTTGGACACTTGAAAATTACCCATTTTTGACTTACAGATTGATACTAAATAGTAGTCAATCTACCTATGTTAAGTGCTTCAGTTGTTTAGTACCATGCGTTTTTTAAAAAAAGTTATTAAACACTTTAATAAGTTAAGAAGATAATATCAGATAGATAGTGGTTTGAAGAAAGCATCACCTGGTGATGTGATTGATGAGCTGGCAGTCTACTTTAAATTGGGGGAGGTGGCTTTGGGTCCTCTTTGCTGTCTGCTGGTGTGGCTACTGGTATAGTGAGGGGGAGATTTAAGACCTCAGCCATGAGCTTGGCCCAGTTGGTGGAGGGCCATTTAGGCTGCATTATGGAATTAGGCTCTTATTTTAAGCAGAAGGGGAAGATGATTTGCAATTGTGTAAGGGACACTTTTAGGTGGGATGTTGTTGTGGTATTAAATAGAATGAAGTCATATTGTGAGGAAATCAGTTCCTTTTTGTTCTCTTTATATCCTGATCCTGTGGAGGCGAAAGTTGCAGCTTGATATTAGCCTGTTTGTAACATCTCTTCCAATCCCCCATGTCCACCCTTTAAAGATGGAACAACCTTCAAGTTTAGAGGCTTTGGTAGGCAGCGGTAGTTAGATTTAATAAAGTCATGCTTTTATTGGGCTTATTTTTTCATTTGTCTTTTCTATTTATGGCAAGTGGTGCTGGTTTTCCATTGGTTCGATCAAGTTTCTTTCTAAAATACATTTATTAAGTAAACGATTTGATTACAATATAAAAATGGTGATCTGGCCGAGGAGTCTGCACTTGGGTAAGGTCCTGCTTTCTTGCTGAGAAGCAGTACTGCTGGTGTGCATCCCTTCCCTTTTAATACTTTTTACTTGTATTTTTTATGTTGCCCAGTAATGTTTTTCTCAAGAAAAAGTGGTTGCTGTTTGATCTTGAAAATTTGAATGGAAATACTTCAGTGAGCTAAGGGCTGGAAAAAAAGAGAGTTCTGTATGAGAGATCTCTAGAAGGTAGGAGAATGGCCACCAGCTGGCTATTGTAGTAGGTTCTTTGTGTTTCCTGCTCTTTGCTTAGAGCTGCCTGTAAACAGCCATAGCACTTGAAACTTTTCAAGGCCAGAGTGTGGTGTTAAGTTTGGTTTTCTGGTCTTTTTCAAAATGTGAAAGTCAGTTTCTACAGCATCTTAGCATGTGAAGATTTTCATTGCCTTTTATAATACGGTGTTCGTTTTTTTTTTAATCCATGAAGCTGTGAGCAGAAGTGGGTTAATAAGTCTGCAAGTGCAGGGACTGATTGATGGCAACTTTGGCAAAGTTGGATGGATTCTTGGAGGTCATTTCCATTACTTTTTATGAGGTCATGTTCACTTTTTTATCCATTAAGCTATGAACAGAAATGGGTCAATAATTCTAAAAGTGCAGAGACTTCATAGTCATGCTTTGGCAAAGTAGAGCAGATTCTTAGAGGACCTGTATTTTTTAAAAAACGTCATCTTCTGAACCTTTACATTTTACTTGGCATTCATTTATTTACCTCCCATTTACTGAAGTTTTACTCCATCAGTTGGGAATGCATTCTACACAAGATAGAACAGTCCCCAGTGAGAGTGCCTTAGCAGTAGAAATGCTCAATTAGCTCATGTGGGAGTTCTGGGGTGGATGGTTCTGAGGTGGTTCAATGGACCTGCACCATTTCTGTTTTCCCACCCTATTGTTCTTAGATATTATTGGCTTTTTAGTCTCATGCCTGTCACCTCATGGTTGCCTGATGATGGCAGCTGCAATACCCTACATTCTACCCAGGAAGGCAGGAAGTCATTAGGGTAATAGAAGTTGTTCCAGAAGCCCCTGCAGCAGGCTTCTGCTGCATCTCACTGACTATAACCGTGACTCCACAGAGGCTGGAATGTGGGCATTTGAGTTTCCCTGCCTTCGTGGAGGAGATGAGTGGAGGAAGCGCTTGCCTCTTATGCATCCCATGAGAGAGCCTCACCTAATGTGTGCCAGGCACCATCTTTTGAGGAAGACACAGTATTCTGTCTCTGAGGAGTGGATTCATGAACACCACACTAAAGTGCCTCAGCAGCACTGAGCCCAGGGCTGGCAAATTCCCTGAGATAGCACTTCTTACACTTTAACTTGCACACAACTCACACTCGTAATTTACATGGGGATTTAGTAGAACTAGAGCGGGGCCTGGGAATCTGCATGTATTTCTAACCAGCCCTGGGGTGATGCGGATACTGATAGTGCGGCCCAAGGACCATACTTTGAATAGCAGGCTCAGAGGAAAAGTAAACAGTACAGAAAAGGTGACTGGAACAGTGTTCTGAAGGATGACTAGAAACTTGCTGGGCAGAGAAGTGGCGGGGCTGGCCTAGAAGAGCGTGTATTTTGGGGGGAAACATGTTTAATGGCTGGTTGTATCATGGAGAGCCGTGGGGTGCAGAAAGCTCCCTCCATGTTATAAGGGGTTGTGAGTGGCTGTGTAGGCTGGTTTTGAGTTATCATTTGGAAGTTGAGAATCCAGGGCCGATTTTTTTTTTTATTAACATTTTATTTTTTAGTTTTCGGCGGACACAACATCTTTGTTGGTATGTGGTGCTGAGAATCGAACCCAGGCCGCATGCATGCCAGGCGAGCGCGTTACCGCTTGAGCCACATCCCCAGTCCTCCAGAGCCAATTTTTAATAAGAGAGCGATGTGATCGGATTTTTTTCCTCTCCTTCTCTGTCTTTCTCTCTTTTCCATTCAATTAGGTAGACCTGGTGGCACTGTGGTGATTTGTGACTTTTATTTTTCCCCTCAAATCTTTTATTTTAGCCAAACTTGACGAGCATTATTTTGAGTATAAAGAACATGGAACCCCAAGGAGATGGGCATGAGGCTCCCTGTCCCCATCTCCCTTGCCTGCTTGTGGCAGATATTGATAAAGATTCTGATACTCTTGTTCAGCATCCTGAACTCAGCATCCTGCTCAGTTCTGGTGTCTAGGCAGCCACCACCAGTTGATTATTGTTGGCAGAGGAGATAAAACCAATTTGCCATTTTGAGGTAGTTTGCCTTGAGGTCCAGAAGAGCATTCACTGTCTTTGAATGTGCTTTAATCATCTGAAAATGTTCCTAAGTCCTAATGCTTCTCTCTGCAAGGTTTTCAAGTAGAATTCCTACTTGCTTTCTAACCACATTGATTTGGGCGTGAGGAGCTTGCCAGGTTAATGGTGTTTTGGTCTGAGCTGGCCTAGGTGGTGGTAAAGTTGGATTTTCATATCCCAGAATGAAACAAGTTGAGTGGCCCCGCCTTGATATGCTTTAAGAAACTTCTGTAGCTGTGATTTATATCCTTCTCTCTCTCTCTCTCTCTCTCTCTCTCACTCACTCTTTTTTTTTTTTAAACAGGTGTTTTCTTCTGTTCTTAAAGCACTGATTTTCAGCCAGGGCACTTTTGCTTCCCTCCACACCTCTCCCTCCCTACCCCTGGGGACACTTGCCTGTCTTTGGAGACATACTTGGTTGTCACAGCTAGGGTGGAGATGCTGCTGGCATCTTGTGGGTAAATTCCAGGGATGTCACAGAACATTTCAGGGCAACCCCTCTGGTACAGAATTATCCAGCCCCAAATGTAAATAGTGCTGAGGTTGAGAAACTGTTGGAGGAATGTTTCCAGCCTCTTCCGCAGTTTTCCTTCCTTTTTCCCTCTCCATCCGGGGTTGTCTTGCTACTCTGGCCTTTGCCTGTGCATGTGTTTGCAGCAGCACGAGGGGAAAACTTGGATTTGACCCTATGTCAGTTGTTTTCTTGGTAAAACAGTGAAAGTAAACATATAGTGTTGAACCTCTATACTAGTCTGTGCCATTTTAAGGGGAAATCTACTTACTGCTCTCACTTTAATAGGGGCATGGGTGCTCCAGATTCTTGCAGATCCTCTTTGATTTCTAGTTCTCAGTGCCCTTTTGCAACAAGTAAAAAAAACATGGCTAGGCATCTTTCAAGCAAGAAAGGTGAGTTTTATATCAGCAATTTTCAAAGCATGTTCTCAAAGAACAGCTAGGAACAGAGTGATCTACTGATAAAAGAACTATGGGGACTTCTTCCAAATTTGCAATAAACAAGAAGTAATTGATTAAAAGCATTTTTTTTTCCCATATGTGTTCCCTTGCACCTTAATGCTTGGTTCTTATTAATCAGACTTTTGAAGCAGAAGTGCATAAATGAGTTAAGTCCAACAGCCTAGCAATCAAGATTACACTTGCTTAGTGTCACACCCTATTTTTTTTTTTTTTAATATTTATTTTTTAGTTTTTGGCGGACACAACATCTTTGTTTGTATGTGGTGCTGAGGATCGAACCTGGGCCGCACGCATGCCAGGCGAGCGCGCCACCGCTTGAGCCACATCCCCAGCCCTACACCCTATTTTTCCATGGACTCATGCTGGGGAGCTCTGATGATATGCTGTAAACAAATGATGTTAAATTTCCTGGTTTGTGTAAAGCTTTTTTTTTTTTTTTTTAGTTGTAGATGGACACAATACCTTTGTTTTGTTTATTTATTTATTTATTTTTATGTGGTGCTGAGGATCAAACCCAGTGCCTGACACAACGTTAGGCGAGCGCTCTACCACTGAGCCCCAGCCCCAGCCCCAGCCCCTGTGTAAAGCTTTTTAGTATGCTTTTATATCACTGTTTCCCCCAAAGCAGTATGACTTCAGGGTGTCCCCTGAATTCATTTGAAATGTAGGGAAAAATGAAATTGTGTAGGTCACGTTTAGATTTGTGACAGAATGGACATCTCTTCCCCATCAGTTCCCTTGTCTGTCACATGTTGTCACTTGAGTTTTAGTAAAGTTCCAGATCTCTGAAGGAGAAAGGAACGTGGTGGAATCCTGAGGTTGCAGACTTGGAAGCAGCCTTGGATGTGGTATGACTAGGCCCCGGCCTTTCCAGATGAGGGGACCAAGGCTCACCCCCAGACTTAGGCGGAGGAGCAGAATCAGAGTTCCGATCTCCACTTACTGCCCTGCTGAGGTTCACACTGAATCCTGGGCCTGGGGTGGCCTCATCAGTACAACCATTGAAAAGATAGCTCTCAACATAAAACTTCAGCAAGCAGAGTGGACGTGCCAAAACGTGTAGCATCTTCCCCCTCTGAGACTGTGGTTGTGAACTGTAGGAAAATAAGATCATCCCGCAGCTAGATTCAAATGTGTGCCATGGCTCCTCAAGCTCAGGTACTTTTAAAAGTCTTCTTAAAAACAGTGTAAATGCATATGTAAATGTATGGCTCTCTCGCCAGTAAGGTTTGAGTTGATAAATGCACCTTAGTAAAGGGGAAATGTGAGCATTATAAGAAGTATTCCAAGAGGACTACTTGGGGGATAGAAATACACGGGGCAACTATAGAGCTCCGTGTTTGCTGACGTTTTAGTTCATTCTCTGCTGCTGTGACAATTCCACAAACTGGGTAACTTAACACATTTTTATTTCTTAATAGTTCTGGAGGCTGGGAAGTCTGAAGTCCCACCTCTGGTGAGGGCCTTCTTGTTTCATTATCCATGTCAGAAGATGGAAGGACAGAGAGTGAGAGCACTTGTCTTGTGAGAGAGGTAGAAGGAAGAGAGTAAGATCAGGGGGAGGCCAAACCCATACTTTTGTCCCTTGATAACTAACCCACTTGTGTGATGATGACATTCACCCTTCTACCAGGACAGAAGCCTTATGATCTAAGCACCTCCTAAAGGTCTCGACACCTGCGTTGAAGATGAAATTTCTAGCACATGGAAACATATTCCCAGCACACGAGACACATTGAAGACACTGCAGCTAACTTAAGCCCTGTTAAATGCACAGTTATTGTGTTTAGGTGAGGGATTGGGGATAAAGGATTAAGTGTGAAGATTTAGGACCAGATTCTTGCCCTCAGAATTTACCTTATTTTAAGGAAGCTATTTTTAAGTATACTGAGAGACAGTTCAGTGGGAGTTCAGAGAGGGGCAAGAAGCAGAAGATTCATTCATTCATCCTTTTCATTCATTATCAGCAATTAAGCGTCTACAAATTTGAGTTCCAGCTCCATGTTCTCTGAACACACAGTGCTAGTCACTGTGTGGTGTTAGTGGTAAACAAAAGGTATGGGGATGGTTAAAAGGTAAAAAGGTAAAAGGTGGCATGGCTCCTTCCCTTATGCACCTTGCCACGGAGGAGGCTGACGTTAACCAGTGAACACTGATAAATGTGAAATTAAAAATGATAAGAGCGGGGCTGGGGATGTGGCTCAAGCGGTAGCGTGCTTGCCTGGGCATGCGTGTGGCCTGGGTTCGATCCTCAGCACCACATACAAACAAAGATGTTGTGTCTGCCACCGAGAACTAAAGAATAAATATTAAAAAAAAAAAGCTTTAAAAAAAAAATAAGAGCGGGCTGAGGTTGTGGCTCAGAGGTAGAGCGCTCGCCTACCATGCATGAGGCACCGGGTTCGATCCTCAGCACCACATAAAAATAAAATAAAAAAGATATTGTGTCCACCTATAACTAAAAAATAAATATAAAAAAAGGATAAGAGCTAAGAAGAAAAAGATAAGGTGTATGAGAAGGAATAATGCGTGTGACTGGGCAGGAGAAATAAAAGATGAGTGTGAAAAGTTCTATAGTTGGAAAGAACTGGGGGTGCTTTTAAAAGTCTGATAGCCTTGTTTGCAGCTCAGAGAGCCAGTAGAGGGGACAGAGGTGGGAAGGAGGCAGGCATCAGGACAGGTCATATGGCACCTGGAGGCTGACCTGGGGGGTTTAGGTTTTATTCTAAGAGCAAAGGGGTGGCTGTTGCTGGTTTTAGACAGAGCTCTGGCATGATCTCATTAAAATGCAAAGTGGACATTCTGGGTGCTGAACAGGTGTGTAGAATGGGAGCAAGGAGGCAGTCTGTCACCAGTGAGGCATTGTGACCTTCCAGGTAGAAGCGGTGGTGGGTGGAGATGGAGAAGTAGATAGTTGATATGTGTCTGCCATAGCCTCTTTTTTTGTGTGTGGGGGCGGGGTTTACTGAGGATTGAGCCCAGGGGCCCTGGACCACTGAGCCACACCCCCAGCCCTATTTTGTATTTTATTTAGAGACATGGTCTCACTGAGTTGCTTAGTGCCTCATTTTTGCTGAGGCTGGCTTTGAACTCATGATCCTCCTGCCTCAGCCCCCAGATCTCCCGCTCCGGCTCCGGCAGCCTCTTGACAGGATTTGCTGAGTCTTGATTTGGGGGAGGGCACAGAGGCAGTGGGGGATTCAAGAATAACTCCCAGCTGCATGTTCTGAGCAGCTCAGAGATTGCTGGTGCTGGATACTCATTTGAGGAGAAACAGGTTTTTTTTTTTTTTTTTGGTGGTGGTGGGGAACCAGCAGATCAGATTTGGATGTATTAAATAGGACATACTGGAATGTCCAGAGGCAGTTGGAAATAAGGGAATCTAGAGCTCAGATTGGTTCTGGTGGAGAATCAATCAGCCTGTAGATGGTATTGAAAGCCATGAGCTGGAGACTTAGAAAGTGGTTTGAGGATAAATAAGGCGTGGATAGTAGGAAAAGAGAGAACATTCCAGGTTCTGGTGAAAAATTCTGAGGAGAGGTAGAGAGGTGGCATAGCCTAGGAACAGGAAGCCTGGAATTGAACAGGGAGTTGGCACTGTGGGTGCCAAAAGCCCTGTCCTTTACCCACTGGGAAAGTGGTATTCCTCAAAAAAGGTCTCCAGATGTTGCTAAGTGTTCCCAGGGGGTCAGAATTGCCCCTGCTTGGGAACTGCTGTTATGGAGAAAAGGGGAAATAAATGAAGGTGACTGGGGAGAGGTGGGGGCAAATTATGGCTGGCTTTGAAAGTCTGACACAACAGTTTAGTCTTGAAGCTGCAATTAGTAGTGATTCAAATTGTGCTTCCTGAGAGTGTAGAGAGGGATTTGGTGAAACCGAGGTTTTAGGAGAATGGGTCTGACTGTGAGCCAAACTGTAAAAGCAGGAGAGGTGTGAAGTGAGGAAAAGGAGGAGAGGTGGGCGCAGGAGATGTTTCGAGGACATTGTGACATTGAGAGAACTCCAGAGGTGGAGTGGTAAAGGGAACACCAAGGTTTCAGGTCTGGGCGGAGGGGAACTAAATGGGGACATGTGGTAGAAACTGAGCAGTTGGAAAGGGAAGTGGTGTGTGGGGTGCCAGGGGAAGAGAAGACCGTCCTTTGAATTTGGATATCTGGGCTGGGGTCTTGGGACCCCCCACACAGCGCCAAAGGGTAGTCTTTTTTTTTTTTTTTAAAAGAGACGAGAGACAGAGAGAGAGAGAGAATTTTTAATATTTATTTTTTTAGTTTTTGGCGGACACAACATCTTTGTTTGTATGTGGTGCTGAGGATCGAACCCGGGCTGCATGCATGCCAGGCGAGCGCACTACCGCTTGAGCCACACCCCCAGCCCCAAAGGGTAGTCTTAATAGTTGGAAATAGGGCGTTATTTCAGACCTGGATTCAGTATAGACAGGTGATAATTCCAGTGCCTAGTGGCCAGAGGCTGAAGGCCAGGCCCTTGGGGGAAACTAAACTGAGAGGAGGAGAGAGAGGAACTGTTGAAGGGGGAGACCGAGGTAGGAGGGAAAGGCAGAAGGCAGAGTCGGGAGACCTGGATCACCTCACAGTGTGACTACATGCTTTTAGGCCTGAATACTGTGTGGAGCTGCAGAAATGTCAGTTTATACCTTTAAGAATCAAAATTCATGTTGGTGTCATAGCCAAGAAATCATTGCCAAATCCAGCTAAATCCAATGTCATGAAGTTTTCCCTGTCTTAAGAATTTTATAGTTTAGTTTCTTATGTTTAGGCTTTCAGGTCTTTTTTTTTTAGGTAGGGCTGGGGATCAAACCCAGGACTTGGTGTATGCTGGCAAGTGTTCTACTATTGAGCTATATTCCCAGCCTCCTTTTGATCCATTTTGAATAAATTTTTGTAGGTAGTATAATGATCCAACCTAATCCTTTTGCCTGTGGCTATGAGGTTTTTCCCAAGACCTTGGATAAAAAGTCTTTTCTATCTTTATACAATGATCTTGGCACCCTTGTTGAAAATCAGTTGATTATGTGAGGCTTCACTTCTGAGCTCCGTGTTCTATTCTGTTAGTCTGTATGTCTGTCTTAATGCCAGCACTGCCCTGTTTTGATTACCAAAGTTATTTGTGTAGTAAGTTTTGATATCAGGTATGACTCCTCCAACTTTTTCTTTTTTCAAGATCATTTTGGCTTAAGAATCTCTTGAGATTCTACAGGAATTTAATGATGGATTTTCTAAGAAAACGCTGTTAGGATTTTGATGGGAATTGCATTCAGTCTTAGATTTCTTTGGGTCGTAGGTCGTAGTGTCATCTTAACACTATTAAGTCTTCCAGCCCAGGAACAGGGGGTGTCTCTCCATTTATGTCTTTAATTTCTTTCAGCTCTGTTTTGTAGTTTTCTGTGTATTGTTGTCCCCCCCAACTTCTTTTTTTTTTATTTTTTTTAAAAAAATATTTATTTATTTATTTTAGTTTTCGGCGGACACAACATCTTTGTTTGTATGTGGTGCTGAGGATCGAACCCGGGCCGCACGCATGCCAGGCGAGCGTGCTACCGCTTGAGCCACATCCCCAGCCCCCCCCCCCCAACTTCTTGATTAAATTTATTTCTAAGTAATTCATTCTTGTTGATGCTATGTAAATGAATAGGGGTGTGTGTGTGTGTGTGTGTGTGTGTGTGTTGCGCGTGCTAGATGTGAGCATGCTTAAGCAGACTCTCTAACACTGAGCTACACCTTCAGCCCTATAAATGGAATTGTTAATTTTCTTTTTGGATTGTTCATTGCTAGTGTATAAATGAAAGTGATTTTGCATGTTGATTCTGTACCCTCAGCTTTGTTAAATTTAAATTCATTTATTAGCTCTAACAGAATTTTCTGGAATCTTTGGGGTTTTCTGTGTACAGGATCATGTCATTTTTAAACAGAAATAATCTTAACATTTTTCTTTCCAGTTTTCATGCTTTTTGTTCCCTTTTCTTGCCTGATTGCTTTGGCTAGAACTTTCAGTGTTATGTGAATTAGAAGAGGCAAAGTGGGCATCCTGGAGGACAGGCCTTCTGCCTTTCCCCATAGTGTTTGGTGTTGGCTGAGGATTTCTGCATATGGGCTTATCATGTTGAGGAAGTTTCCATCTGTTCCTAGTTTGTTGAATGTGTGTGGGGTGTGTGCGTGCGGGTGTGTGTGTATGTGTGTGTGTGTGTGTGTGTTTAAGTCATGAAAGATGTTGTCAGATGTTTCTTTCTGCATCATCTGAGATGATCATGTGTTTAGGTTTTTCCCAGTTCATTCTGTTAATGTATGTTTATTACATTGCTTGATTTTTGTATGTTGAACCGCTTTTTATTCCAGGAATAAATCCTACTTGGTCATGGTGTCTCTTGAGATGTTGAAACCTCCTCACTTTCTTTCTGTCTTCTCCATTTCATCTTTGTATAGTGTATGTGTGTGTAAGTAACAACTTCATTAAACATGTGATACATTTGACATGAATTTCTTAGCCAGGTTCCATAGCGCATATACCCATTTTCCATCCCAGCAAACGTGGGAAGCTAAGGCATGAGGATTACACATTTGAAGCCAGCCAGTTTAGCCATTCCTAACTAACCTAAAGAGACCCTGTTTCAAAATAGAAAAAGGGAGGTAGCTCATTGGTAAAGCACCCAAGGGTTTGATCCCCAGTACCCAAAACAAAACAACAAAAAATATGGGTCTATTTCCTTCAGTCTCCTATTTTTCAATTTTAGTTTGGTATATTTGTATATTATAGAAAGTTTATATTTTTCAACCTGTCCCTTTTCCATAATTGCTTTTATTACTATATAGCTGAAAAAGTTACTCTTGCTTATAGGATAATTTTTTTTCCTTTTTTTTTTTCTATTATGTTCTAAATTCTCTCTCTCTCTAGTACTTTGGAGTTGACTTTGGTGCTTGTGTAAAGTGGGTGTTTGTCCTAAGGTTTGGCATTTCCTATCTTGTATGGAATGGTGAGTGGTTGAGAGCTAGACCACACTGCCCATGTGTGAATCCCACTGCACTGCTTCCTTGGAACCATGGAGCTGAACTCTCTGGGCTCCCTTTCCTCATCTTCAAACAGAGATAAGAGTATATCTACTTCATAAGCCTGTTTTGAAAACAAACAAGAGAAGGACTTGGCCAGGGCCTGGCTCAGATGATGATGTTACCATTACTACCCAACCTTATTATCACCTTGCTGTACACAAAAAGTTTCTCCCTGTTTAGGATTTCTGAATTTTGTATCGTTTCAATGTTTTTGTTGGTACCATGTAGTATTATTATTGCTTTTTACTCTTTCTCATGTTGTTCTTTAAAAGTTCTCCAAATTTTAGGTCATTTTGCTAAGTTTCAAAAAACCCCCAAAGTATATTGTGTGAATTTTAATGTTAGATACCTTTGAGACAGATAACCATGTCTACTGAATGCCTGCAGCCATTGATAAAATCAGTATCTACCAACAAAACATTAATAATGTTACAGTGAGAAAATCTGAATCAACTGATAACTGAGAAAGGAATTCAGAGTGAATAAAGAAATGCTTGTTCCCCAAAGGAACAGAGTTGTGTGAATTTACTCTTATACTCCTCCAAGGATCAGACAGTCCCCATGTTGTGTGAAACACTTACTCTCAGAATCAAGAGGATTTGGTTTCTTAAACCTACACTCTGTTTCCCCCTCCCCTTGCTTGGTGACTGTTATCTTCTTCAGCCTGAGTCTCTGTACTTGGTTTGTGGGAAGTGCACAGCACTTGGCTAATCTGTCTGAAGAGGCCACATCCAAGGACAGCTTCACTCCAGCCTCCTTATAAAGGGGAGGTCTGGTGATGGTGTTCTGACGTACACTTTGGTCAGATCTTAAGAACTGGCCTGATGACTCTTGTTGGACTTTAAGCTTTCAGAGAGGAAGGGAGAAATTGGAAGAGGGAGTGGCAGGCCTCAGGCTATGGGATTTTATGAGCAAGTTGTCTGAAAATCAAATGATCACCTTCCCTTAATGGTAGAGTACCTGTCACTGGACTCCTGCAAGCAGTCTTGGTGACGCCGTAGAGGGAGCCTTGCGCCCCATTGTGGGTTGGGCTGGATTCCGTTTCTTTTCCTTTGCTTGTCTCTTGCTCCTTTCTTCTGATGTTTGAACACCTATAAAATGCCTGCTGGAAGTTGATGGTGTTGGCAGCTTTGATGGGTGGGAAAGAACAAAGAGGAGGAGAAGCCAGGAGATTGAGGTTTTGGAGTAGGAGTCCAGGGGTGATGCTCCTTAGGACTGGAAAACAAAGTGATTAGTGGTTGTGTGTGTGTGGGGGGGGTAGAGTTCAGTTGTGGAGGCTCCTATGGTAACTGAGCATTAGAATCCCAGAGGAGCTCTTGGTGAAGCTGTATTTGTTGAATGCTACATTTTCAGGTGTTGTGCAAAGTGAAGCTGAAGTGGTCTAGATAGAGAAGTATCTTCTAAGTCAGGACACAGCTGTGGTAATATAGAGGCTGGTCCTCAGCCAGTTTTAAATTTTCCTTTGGCCTAAAGTTTTTGGTTTGACTCTGCCACTTTTGTTTTGTTACTTGTGTGTGGTTTGATGGATTTTTCCTGTCCCCTTCTATACACTGGTCACAATGAGGGGTTATTAAATGGGGCAGTGTTCTCTGTTTGTGTAGTTCCCCACAGCTGTTTCCTATAGTAAAGACTCTGGAAAACAATGACCTCATAGTTTCCATAAAAAAAAATCCTTTTATATATAGAGTGGAAAAGAAATCATTCAAAATTGAGTAATTTAAAGTTCTGCCCTCTGTTGCTTCTTCCTTCAAAAATATTCTTGTTTGCTCTGCTCATTAATTGTTCATTGGCTGTTCCTCAAATGACCTTCTGTGTTAACAAACAACAGTTTTGCAGTGGAGCCTATCAGGATGTCTTGTCTTTCATGAAACCTTGATTGTTCGTTGTCTGTTTAGCAGCCATTGTCTTATGTCATGGACTGTGGAGTTCCTAGAGGAATTGGCCAGTCACTGAACATCTGTTGCTTCTTCCCTCCAGTTGTCCAGCTCGGATGGCAGTAAACAGTGTATCCACAAACAAACAGTTCACGTGGTGGAAGATTTCATGGTGCTGTTGGATCTGCTCCTGCTGGGAGGACTTTTAAGCTCATTACCAGATCAGCACATCTTTTTACCTTTAACTTTTGGTGTTTTTCTAATCTTTTAAGAGCAGGACAAAGCTCTCTGATCTTTTCAGGAGATTTTAAAAACAATAATATTCATAATACTGAAAACCCCATTCATTTATGTAGAGCCAGATTATTTACAAGATAACTTCAAATTCATATGAAGTTTCAAAATTTAATTTTCACAACAACTCTGTGAAGAAGCACTGATAACTCTCTAATTTTTTTCCTTTAAGGGTACCTAGGATTTAACCCTGGGGGCAATTTACCAATGAATCACATTCCCAGTTTTTTTTAAAAAAATTAATTTGTTTTAGTTAGTTATACATGGCAGTTGAATGCATTTATGCACTTTGATATACATAGATGGGATATAATTCCTCATTTTTTCTGAGTATACATGTTGCAGAATCATATTAGTCATGCAGTCACATATATACATAAAATAATAATGTCTGTTTCATTCTATCTTTTTTTTTTTTTAATTTTGAGAAAGGGTTTTCACTAAATTGCTTTTAAAGTTTGGAAGTTAGAATTCACTGCAAGTGAGTAGCAGAGGTAGGACCACAATCCTGCATGTTTTTTTTGAGCATGAAATGAGAAGATGTAAGTAAGGGTTCATTGTTGAAACTAGTAAGGTGGATGGGCCACATGCAGGCACGCGTTCTCAACTTAAGGCCATCTGAGTATCCTTGCCTTTTCCTCAAGTAACCAAAGCCCTGAAAAACAAGCAAGTCGATGATGTGATTCTTCACACTCTGTGTGGTTCTGTCGAGTTCTGGGGCTACTCATTATGACCCTTGTTTTCCTGACCTGATCCTTTCAGTGCTATGGTTCTCTATTGACATTGCAGATTTTCATGTATCATCCTATTTGTAAAAATATTTTTGCTAGCGAATTGCATGAGGACCTAACAGGTGTATTACTTCAATTTGTAAATGTTCTACAGCGTACAATTTATATTCAAAGTTACACGGTACATGAAAATTAATAGCTGACATAGAATGCCATATCTTGCATTGGGGTTAACAAATGCGCTACCCATAGTTCCTTTACATAGGGTCTGTTTTCGGTTCCTTTCAAAGAGGTGTCATGATCTGGGGAGGTGATAGTGCTGTTCTAGTCAGACCACACCTTAGATTTTATGTTTCATGCTGGGACATTACAGTGTTGTCTAATTCTGGGAGTGACAGCTGCATTGTGTCTGGATGGTGGTGCGGGAGCAGGGAAGTAGAGCTCCTGTTTGCCTCCCAGGGGGCTGTCCTCTAGTGGTGAGGGAGCTTCCTGGCACATAATTCCAACTCTTCTAGTTCCAGCCATCATGTCCCAGGTATACATCCGCATTAGCCTTCCAGCCTCTCCCTGTTTCTAAACTTTCTGTTCCAACTGATGGTTTTTATTGCTGCCAGGTTAATCTTCTTAAAGCTTACCTGTAGTTATATTATTTTTCTTCTTAAAAATTGCCAATACTTTTCCTTTTATATACAAAATGTAGTGTGAATGTGTTGGCTTGCCATTTAAACTTCCCATGATGTGGCCCACCTTCTGCCTACCCAGAGAGGCAGGGGACATGGGGAGAGCTGAAGACTCAGACTTGGGTCCAGATCCTGAGATCTGAGGCAAATAACTTCCTTCTCTTAGCTGTTTCCTCTTTTATATGTTGCTTTCTTCATAGGATTGATATCAGGAATAGGAGAAATACAGTGCTAGGCACAGAGGAATCTGTTAGTATTGTTATTCGTGGCCACCTGACCATCCTGCAGCTTTTTAAATGCTCCATACTTCTCTGTCTTGCTTTCTCTCTTTCTTCTTCCTGGGCCCAGGGTACAAACATTCTTCAAGACCTACTTTAAAAACCACTCCTGTGCAAAAGTTCCCTTTAACTCCCGTGCTTGGAAGTAATAGCTGCCTCATTTGAAAGCAGGTAGCATTTTTTATGAATTTTCTAGTGCTACTAGTACGTCTGTCTCTCATATAGTTATGTTTGAACAATAACAGTAATAGCTAGGTATTCAGAAAACTATGAAAATTTCATGTCCCTCTCAACCAGTGTCAACAATTACTTATTTGTAGGTAACCTTACTCCATTTGTTTAACTGTTGCCTTTCTTCCCTAAAACCTTTGAAGCAAATTTCCAATGTGTTTCATCCATAAATATTTCAGTATATCTCTTTAACAGCTAAGGATGCTTTAAAAAATCATCTATTTTCCACCTAAGGAAAGCTAACATTAATTTCTTATTATCAGTTATCCACTATTGTTCATATTTTTCTGATTGTCTCA
Source organism: Marmota marmota marmota (assembly GCF_001458135.2). Lineage (NCBI taxonomy): Eukaryota > Metazoa > Chordata > Mammalia > Rodentia > Sciuridae > Marmota > Marmota marmota. The sequence goes on along the minus strand of NW_026000185.1, from coordinate 15,977,502 downwards.
CATTCATTTAGTCATGCACAATAGAGATTGTGTGTGTGTGTGTGTGTGTGTGTGTGTATTACAGTTTGTGTATATTAGGACTCAAGTCATAAATTTTCAATGGATTGATAAATCATTTAAGACTCTCATAATCTGTCCTTTTTTATTTTAGTTTTTTTCTCTTGTAATTTATTTGTTGAATGAATTGGGTGTTTGTCTTAAAATTTCCAATCTCTTGTAAACTGATCATAAAATCCAATGTAAATGATTACGTAAAAAGTGAAATAAAAAGGCATATGTAAGACCAGCTCCATTAAAAAAAATTGTCAGGTTCATTAGATATAAAGGTACTGTTTAATCTGTAGATGTTTTAAAAGGCATAGTCTCCTTTTCTATATGTATCTTGTCATGGACCAATGACAAAGAGTTCACCTCTTGTTGGGTCATATTTTGAAGAGCTCTGACAGATTGTATGATTTTTTTGTGCAGCTTCATTTAAAATGTGGTAGTTATATATAAAATGGTAGTTATATCTCAAAAGTTTAACAAAATTAAAGTTGAAAGTTTTCCCTCCTTTTTTTGGGGTGAAACTGTGTTGTGTGGGTGGCATTGTAAATTTCCATCAGGAAATTCTGTCTGGTTGTATCTCTTGTAATGTCAATAGTCATTGACGATTATTCTCTAATCTGTTAATTCATTAAGGGTCAGAAAGTGGTAACATTATAATTCTAAAATTCACTCTTCATTAGCTAGAATACTGAAGATATTCTTGCCCTCATCAATTATTTGGTTACCCTAAAGCAAATTTGTAGAAAGTCTAGATAAATGTTTGGGTCCCTCTCTTTATTTTCCAGTTCTCACAATAATTATTTGATTTCAGATGTGGCTAGTTTTGGTAACCTATGAACTTAAGAGTTTAAGCGTATTTGATTGTTCAGTCAATTATAGTTATTAACCTTTTTTTTGGGGGGGGGTGTAGTTCTTGTTATGTTGTCTCAGACTGATCTGATACTCCTGGGGTCAAGCGACCTCCTGCCTTGGATCTGCTCAGTGCTAGGGCTGCGGGCTAGTACCAACATACTTTGCTGTTAACCTTTTTTTTTTTTTTTTTTTGGTGGTGCTGGGGATTGAACCCAGGGCCTTGTGCATGCAAGGCAAGCACTCTGCCAACTGAACTATATCCCTAGCCCTTTGCTGTTAACCTTTTTGTTGCTCCAAATTTTGATCATTTGGAACAGGTTGCCTTCCAAGTCCTTTTGACACAATACTTGTATTCTGTGCTGTTAAACCAGAGTGGAAGGAAGCCAAGGTGTTCTAAGCAATCTTACATTTCTTGTACCAGGTTTGGAATCTCTTTAAGGAGCTCTGGTTCTTTGGTGGTAAATGGTATTGAGAGACCAAATCTGGGCATTAGGGTTATGCATAGTTTCCAAGAAATGGATAATTTCTTTTAAAGTTAAATCATGATTTCATATTCATAATTCCAGTTCTGGGTTTCAGAGGTTTTATTTACCTCATTGGTCTTATATCTGTGTCTCCTTTCTCCCAAGCTGAAAATCCTATTTGTAACACCCGTTTAAATTCTTACTTGCCTTATGTCATCATTCACTGACAAGTCACAGAATGATAAGCCCAACACTACCACAAATAGTGTGAATATTCAAAAGTGGTTTAAGATTATTTGTAAGTTTTTGTTTCTTTTTTGTCTATAATAAGGTATATCCTACTAAGTTTGTGCAAGTTACAGTGTCTTAAAGCCTCTGTGGTTCTGTCATCAACTGGATATAAAATTCAAATAATTTGTTTCTCTTGATTTTGAGGGATTGCTGTTTAAAATTTAACTTTGTTGCATAATTGTGCAAAAAATAGAATATGTGGCCCAGAGACAACTCTGCAAAGCAAAATCTGTTCAAAAAGTCTAGCTTTGTCTGATTTTTGTACCCTATTTCTATTCTTCCCAATTTTGTGATTTAGTCTTTGTTTAAATGTAAGCAGATATGTATGAGTATATGTGTGTGTGTATGGTGGGTATTCATATTCTCCCTTTTATTTGCATAAATAGTAGCAGACTATGCATGTTTTTCTCCATCTCTTTTTCATGTAACTAACATAGGAGTGCTTACCATATGCTGTGCACAGTGGATTATTGTATTTAATCTTTATAGTGTTGCAAGGTAGACACACAGATTGTTATTTGTTTTCAGATGAAGAAAGGGACATCTCTGCACAGACTTTTAATTCCAGGATTCTCTTTATCCCCTGTAGTAACTAGTCCTGTTCTTTGTGTGCATATTCATGAGTACATGAGCAAGGAACTCCCTATTCTGCTTTAATTTGAGTAGTGATTGGGGCTGGGGGGCAGCAAAGACAGGCTTTGTTTAAACTGTAGGGAAAGACATTCAACCCTGTCTTTATTTGAGGGCCTTGGTTTTCAGTAGCTGGAGAAGAATAATAGTTAAGGTCCTCTTGCCTGCCCAGAGTTGCCCCCAGCTGTTAAAAGATGCATTAAGTTGAAATGTACTTTAATCTTACCTTAACGTAAGAGTCCCTTTTTAACAGTTTAGTGACTCCTTGGTAAATCTCCCTTGTGTTAGTCTTTAATTCATGGAAGTTATAATAAACTAGAGTAATTAAAGAAAAGACAACTCCTCCAACAGCAGCTGCCCACGGCAGATAGCTACTCGTTAATGATATCAGGATTTTACAGAAGACACGGCAGCTTTTTATCCTGCATCCTGCAGTAGGAGGGTTACTTACCCTTCTGGCTCTACTGTGGTATGGCAGCTTGGTTGGGCTGCTGTGACCGATGCCATCTCTGGATATATGGATCTCCTAGGCTTCAGGCTGTCAGCATCAGAGGACATTGTTGGGAGGAAGTGAGGGTTAGGGCCGGCAAGGTTTGGGGTCCCCTCATTTCCTTTTGAAAATCTGTGAACCCAGGAATTTTGAATTTAGTCAGAATTCTGGTGCGGCTGTGTTGGCTGCACCGTGTTTCCTTATTTTCCTTTTCATTGCCATATAACATCAGCCTTATAGATATGGCATTGAACAGCTGTGGGTTCCTTTACATCTGAGTGATGAAAACATTTTAGTAGGAAAAACCAGCCTATGAGAGCAAGCCTGTGACACACAAGAGGGACTCTGGCAGGACAGAGGTGTGGAGATTCCTGCAAAAGGCCACTGTATGAGATGCTGAGGAGGAATAATGCTCTGCCTCAGAGTCTTCTCCAGGTCTGGCCTGGCAGCCATAACGGATGGCTTCCCTTGGTGCAGCTGTGCTCAGGGCTCTGGCCCTAGGATTGCAGACAGTAACGGCCCCATGCTACAGTGCTGGGTGACCCACGGCGGGGTAATCCTCAGCAGGGTATGTTCTGTGCCATCGTACTGTCATTGTATCATCTTTTGAAAAAACATGGTGATACTCCATTCATCTGACCTTTTGGGAAGTTCATTTTTTACATTTTATTTTTCAGATAAATTTTTTGAACATCAGATCTTAAAATTTTAACTTTTTTTTGAGTGGGTTTTAGATGGATAAGCCACATGCTGTACACTCCCCCAGGGAGAGAATCCTAGACACACTTATGCTTTCCTTTATTTGAGTCTCTGATGTGACCATGCTCTATGAGTTCCATTCTGTTTTGTGGAGTTTTCTTTTGGGGCCAGTTGGACAACACAGGGCCTTGTAGGTGTCGGGTCTGGATCGCTGCATTGTTTGGGTTCTTGTTTGGTTTTGTGTGTTCTCCTCCACCGCTTCCCACGTCTTCCTCCATGTCGTGTTCTCTTGCTTCATCCTCCTCCTGGGAGCCTACACCTTCTTCCTCACTTCTCTGTTTTACAGTTTCTAATCTGCTTTTAGTTAAGTAACTAGATAAATAGAATTGGCTCTAAATAAGATGAATTGTGGTCTAAGAGTCTGGCTAGATTTTAGTGTGTTTCTTTTTAGAAGACAACATTTTCTTTCAAATTTCTAAGTAAAGTATGGCATATACATACAGAAAAATGCATAAGCCATTAGTGTACAGCTTGATGAATTGTCCTAAAGTAATAATTTATCACCTCGATCAAGAAATAGGGCATCACCAACACTCCAGAGGCTCTGTGCACTCTCCCTTCCCCACGCCACCCTCCCTGTCCTGCCCAGAGGAGACTACTCTCCTGGCTTCCAGCACCGTCAGTCAGCTTTGTCTATTTTTGAACTTTGTTATATGTTAAATAATAAGTGTTTATTTTAAAAAACAGCTTTATTGAGATAGTTTGCTTAGCATATAATTCACCTATCAAAGTGTACATTTCAGTGGTTTTCAGTTTATTCTCGGGTTGTGCAACCATCACTGCGATTTTAGAAAAATTGTATTATTCCCTAAAGATACTAGTGCTCATTAGCAGTCACTCTCCGTTTCACCCTCCCTGCCCTGGGCCACTACTAATCTACATTTCATATAAATGGAATCTTACAGTAAGTGGCCTTTTGTTTCTGGCTCCATTCACTTGGCATTGGGGTTCAAGGCTTATCATGTTGTGGCATGCATCATGCTTCAATCCTTTTTGCACCCCAAAAATCCATTTTACGAATATTTACATTTTGCTTATCCATTGATGGACATGTGAGTTGTTTCTATTCTTGGCTGTTATGAATAATTCTGTGGGACACCTGAGTATAAATTTTTGTGTGGGCACATTTTTTCATTTCCCTTGGGTATAGGAATAGAATTGCTGGGTCATATAATAATTATGTTTAATTGTTTGAGGAGCTGGCAGACTCTTTGCCAACATGCCTGTACCATTTTATACTCCCACCATCAATGTGTGAGGATTCTAATTCTTCCTTATCCTTATCAATACTTGTTAATTTTTTATTATTATAACCATCGTAGTGTGAAGTGTTATCTCATCGTGGTTTTGTATGTATGCATCAAGTATGTATTTTTTGTGTCTGGTTTCTTTCCTAAGATTTGTTATAATATCCATTTCAATAAGGGGTAGTATTCAAATTATTGTAGAAAACTTAGAAAGTATATAAAAGTTAAATGAATAAAATGAAAAAAATATAAGTTATTTGGCGTGTTGCTTTCTTGCCTTCCGCTGTATTTAACCTAGTTTAGACCTTGCACTGTATGTGTATATAGTTTTGCATTTATTTCATATTGTATTTTGAGAGATTTTTGTCATAAAAATTTTCAAATTATTGCATGAGATAGTACAGTCTATTTTTGAGTACTTAGATGACTTCTGGTTTTGATGAACCTCTTTTTTTTTTTTTCCTACATAAATCTTTCACTTTTGATCATTTCTTTAGGCTGTAGGAGTGAAATTCCTGATAGTAGGTGCCTGTTTTGAAGGCTAATTAAATCATATTCTTACCTTATTTTACAGAAGGATTGACTACTAGCAGTGAGTAAGGATAACTATAGTATACCACTGTTGGAATAATTAAAAAAAAAAGAAATCTTCTAATTAATCTCTACGTGAAACATAGCATTCTGCTGGTTTAACAGATTCTTAGTGCATTTCTTTGATGAGTAGTAGGTGAGAAAGTTTGATCTGATCTTTAAAGGGGAAGTATACCTACAGGATAGTAACATGTTGCTTAGGGAATGACACCATTCTGATTTCACAGACTTTCTCTTGGCTACCTATGTATTTGTACATTCTTGCATTTAGCATCCCCCTAAGGGAGATGATCCAGGCCTCCACTGACTAGAATTTGGTCAAGATGGGGCCAGGTCAGGCCTAGGCTGGGAAAGTTCTAAATTGTACTTTGCTAGGAAAATACTGGAGCCAGGATGAGCTGGAGACTCCACGTTGGTGCTGGTTTTTATGGAATTTCATTCTTGTGGCAAAGGTTGAAGGAATAGTCGGAAGCTGTGAGGGATTTGGGGACCACGCCTGTCTTGCTGAGTATCAGCCTGGCTTGACTGTGGAGCCTGGACCTAGCACTGGGCATGGAGAGCGGGTGCAGGGCCCAGGATTGAAAAGCATCTCCAGCCAATTAAGATTTATTGGGAGCACCTGGGGTTTATGGTACTGTGCATAATGTGCAGTGAAACTCACGGAATCTGCTTGTGAGTAGTGCCTCTTGGTTACTACTAATTGATGATTCAGTCATAAAAGAGCAATAGCAGAATAATGATTCAAAGCAAGGCTGTTTTCAGAATATTTTGGATCTAATTATAAAACCTGTTCAGTGAAAAAATATCAATAACTAAGAGGACATCCACTTTTCCTGTTTGTGTGTAGAAGATATACACAGTCTTGTGTTTTTTTGTGTTTAGAGAAGAAACAATTCATCCTGTTATCTTCAGGTTCTCTGCCCACGGATTTTACCAGCTGCCCATGGGGAGGGGATTGCATCTGTACTGACCCTTTATGAACTTCTCTTCCTGTCACCATTCCCTAAACAGATACAGTCGTATAACAGCTCTCTCCATAGCATTATGTGGTATTGGGTTTTCTGTAATTGGGAGAGGACTTAAAGTATGCGAGGATGTGCAGGTTACATGCAGGTGCATGGTGGCTGGAGGCCTCGCTGCCTCCTTTCTGCTCCATGTTCCACGTCTCACTTCACTTCCACCCCAGGGAGAAGAGACCCTCAACCAGGAGGTTGACTGGCTCCTGGGCTGCCTTCTCAAGTCCTTGGGTCTCCCCTACTTCCTACCACTTGATCAGGAAGCCAGCTGGTGCCTCTCTTCTGTTTTCTCTTGCTAGTGCTAAGCTTTCCTCTCCCACCACCTGGCAAACGAGGATGGCCTGAAAACTCTTTCCTCTCTCCTTACCTCATTTTTCTTTGATGCGGGAGGCTGTCAACCTTTTTCTCCCCCAGAGGTTGACATGGACTTTGGATTTAGCATTGATATAACTAGAAAACTTTGGTTTAAGACTCCATAGATCTGTTAGGTTGAAAAAAAAAAAAAAACAGCTTTATTGAAATGTTAGTGATATTTTAAAGTTCTAAATATTTAAGGTGTACAGCATGATTCTTTAAAAACTCTCAAACATTTGTAAAGTTGGAAGTACATAAAAATTTCTTAGATATTTAGATGGATTTCCCAGTTTTTCCTGTTTTCACTTTTAGCTTTTAAGATTTTATATTTACTTTAGGATGACCTTTTAGTTGTATAAGTCCTGGGTGTTTGCTTTGTGATTGTAAACCAAAATCTCCCCCCCCCTTCTTCCTTTCACAAAGAAAAAAAGAAAAGGCGTTGTTTTACCATAACTGGGAAGAACCGTAGATTGTGCTGGGAAATGACAAGGAGACTGAAAAGAAGATAATTTTGAGTTACTTAATTGGATACATAAACACGCTTTGGTGACCTGGGCTGACTTTACACTTGGAATTAACTAGTGGTTGCCCTCAGAGTGTGCTGGGAAGGAGGGCAGACGTGATCTCCACCAGAGGGGGTGGGCACCCCAAGGTGAAGAGCACAGCCCTTCACCTTAGCGGCTGAGACACCGAGTTGCTCAGAGCCAGAGCTCTGTCTCCTCTGTTGGCTTTCTCTAGCAAACTCCAGCTGGACGGTTCTTCACAGGCTGTAATATGACCTTTCTACATAGTCCGCATTCCTCCTTATTCCTCAAATAATAACATCTCAATTAGATAAGCGGCATTTTTGTTTCTAGGCCATATTGTAGTCATAGGAAAAATGCAAATTACAACAAAACAAAAACTGATTAACAAGGATTTGTTTAAGAGCAAATAAACTCTTAGAAGCCTGGGGTTGGAGCAGCTGTAGTTGAGTCTCCAACATGTGTTTTATATCCACGTTGAGAATTGATACTTGGAATGAAGAACCTCACGCCCTGCGTAATCTTGAGTTGTATTAGGGGGAAAACATTGTGAGTTGCTTTGTTTATTGAAGGAGGATTATGGACAAAAATGTTTTAAGGCTTTTGTAAACAGTCGAGGTTGAGGAGTAGTGTAGTGGTAACTTTGGACAAATTATATCCCTTCCGAGTCCAAGTTTTTTTTCTACTGTAAACAATAATGTAGCATGGAGAATTTCCTAAGGGTGAATTTTGTAGGAAATAAAACCCGTAACCACTTAGTATAATGTTTGATACAGTACAAGCACTCAGTCATAACTTATTATTGTTACTCTTTGTGCCAAATATTGTATTTGGAAGGAGCCAGGGAAATAATAATGAATGAAGAATCACTCCTGATCCCTGTCCGGAGGTGAAGATGCACACCGGGTTATCTGTCTTGGTAGTCCCAGGGCCATCAGTAAGACCCAGGGCCATCAGTGACTCAGTGCAGGTGTGGCTGAGGACTCTTTTAATGCTTTTGGAAGTGAAACTCTAGTGCTTTTCCAGGGTGGCTAGGTTTTTTCTGCCTTCACATTAGAAATACGATCATTTCAAAAGAAAATCACAGGGCTGAGGTTGTGGCTCAGCGGTGGAGCACTTGCCTAGCATTCGCGAGACCCGGGTTCCACATAAAAATAAATAAATAAAATAAAGATCCTGTGTTCAATTACAATTAAAAAAAAAAAAGAAAATCACACTTTTTTTCTTTTTAAATTTATTTCTTACATACACGACAATAGTGGAATGCATTACATTCATAATTATCCATTCACAGCACCATTTTTCATAACTCTGTATATAAAGTATGTTCATCAGTGCTCAAATCCTACCCATAGATTTGAGTCAGCATCTTTGGGCTCTTGTCAGGACATGGTTTTTATTTGTTTGTTTGTTTTTAAGGTTTCCCAGGTGATTCTGATGTGCAGCCAGAGGGAAGAACCAGTGCTTTCAATATTTTCACCTTTTCTTTCTCTTTGACATTTTCCAGTATTATTCCTTTCTCTTTTCTTGATTTTTAAAAAATTTACATAATAGCATCTGTGTAGAGTTTTGGAGTTTATAAGATCATTTATGTTCTCACTAAAGCCTCACATTAATCTTTTTATTATCATCCCCATTTTGTAGAAAAGATAGTTGAGGCTCAGAAAATTTGCTTTAGGTAAAGCTATTACAATGAAGACGTGGATCTGGGTATTCATAATCCTGACTTTTTGCTTCTGCATTTGTAGCAGAAAGGGTCAACTGCTATTTCAGTACTCGAGGCCTTCTCTTGCTGCTGTATTTTCTACCTGTGTAGCTTTCTGATCTCTTGGGAAAGCTTTGCTCATTGTTCATCTGGCCACACCATTGTAGGATATCTTTTTGGTATTTGCCCCTTTTATCCTGGCCCTTGACTGTACTTTGACCCTTAGTTTTGTGGTTTCACGTACTGGTTATAATTTCTTGAAATTCAAGATTTATTTTCAGGTAAGCCCTCTTTTGTATCTTTTTTCTTTGGTAAGGTATAATTCCTTCTCTAGTTTTAATTTCAACAATGGGTTCCTGTTACCAAGGGTTTGTGGTGCATATCTGTTTTTTGTTGACCTTTTCAAACATTGTTGTTATTATAATCGGTGGCACATATTAACTTCATAGATTAATGGGATTCACTGTGATATTTCCATATGTCGTGCGTTGATCATGTCCACCTACCCTTCCTCTGCCCTCTTTGCCCTCCTTTCCTTCCTTCTACCTCCTAGCATATTTCTCAGTCTCTAGATGTCCCTTTTAATTTTTCTGTCCCCACTTCCCCCTTTCCCTGTCTCAAGCAACCACCAATCCATTTAGTAATTGTACCAGGCTGACATTGTTTCCCATAAATGAGTAAAGATGTGGTATTTGTCTTTATGTTTGGCATGTTTTATGCCACATAATCTCTGGTTCCGTCCATGTTGCTGCAGATGACAGGATTTCATTCTTTGTTTTATGCCTGAGTAGTACTTCATTGTGTAAAATATACATGTTTTGTTTATCCATGCATCCACTGGAGGGCATCTGAATTGATGATTCCCTAATTCAGCTGTTGTGAATGGTGCTGCAAACGTGGTGGTGCAGTGTCTCTTTAGTAAGGAGTTTTCTTCTCCTTTGGGTATATGCCCAGTACAGGGGAATTATTCTTAAAATAGTGCAAGTATCTTTTGCAATCCATATCTGTTTGGTTCCTGAATTTGGATCCTGGGAATTCGGGGGGGGGGGGAAGGGACACCTGTACTTGAATTGCCCTGTGTTAGGCCATTGTGTCTGGAAGGATGAAGGAGCTGTGCACCTTCTCCTGTGGCCAGGCAGGAGCACGGAGTGCTGCAGGTGGCGTTCCCTAGCATTCTCATGTGGTTGTCTTTCCATCCTTGATGGAAGCTTCCTCCCTCTTCTCTCTCCTCTCTCCCACCAGGGCTCTGCTTCATCCTGCTGAGGAAGGGGAGTGACAGTGGCTTGGTGGCTGGTGGAGGGCAGTCCAGTCCTAGGGAAAGAATGTGTGAAAGTTGAGGAGCCTGTTGTTGCCATGACCAGCTGATGCCAGGGCCTCTCAGCTGAATTTGTGCTGTTAGGTTAAAAGGCCTCCCCACCAGAGTGAAGAGGGGAGAAGCCCTCCAAGGGCACAGAGCCATGTCTGCTGGGGCTGCTTTCTGTACCTGGGCTGGCATAGCGCTGCATAGATACTTTGTCTCTATTATTATCTTTTTCCATGGGTCATATTGTTTTTATAGTATTCATCCATTTGTACAGATTTCATCCCTTAAATTTTAGTTAATTATTGTTTGTCAACCTAGTAGGTAGCTTAAAAATCAGATTCATAAATGAAACTTTTCTCAAAACAAGTACTTACCACTCTTTCTAGCAGGAGTCTGAGAACCAGATTTTACTTTTAGATACCAGCAATGAACTTAGTTGTTGACATTTCATCTTTCTATTTCTTTCTCTAAAATTGTAAATATAAAAAAATACATTTTTTTCCTTTAAGGGAAAATAAATAAATAAATAAAAGTTCTCTGTTTGAAGTGTAAAGTGAAATGTTATATATATTCCTTATCTGAAATGCTTGGGACAAGAAGTGTTTCAGACTTTTTTGGATTTTGGAATATTTGCACATATGTAATGAGATATTTGGGGGATGGTATCCAACTCTAAACATGGAATTCATTTATGTTCCGTATACACCTTACTCACAAAGCCTGAAGCTAATTTTATACAACATTTTTAGTGCACCTGTGTTTTGAATGCAATCCATCACATGAGGTTAACAGTGGAATTTTCCACTAGTGGTGTCATGTCTGTGCTCAGAATGTTTTGGATTTGAAGTATTTCAGATTTTAGATTTTTAGAGTAGGGTTGCTGAGCTTGTACTGTTCTCCTCCCAGGTTCTTCTGTTTCTTACTTAGAATCACTGGAAATAAATTCCATATTTCTTCTGAGAAAGAAAGTGGGTAGTGATTGGGTTTGATGAGTCTTGCAAATTGTCTTCTCCCCACAAGAGTAGCCCAACTCCTGATCAGTCATGTCAGGTGGTTATTGCCACATTAATTCCCTATGAGAGGAAGTCACCACTTCCTGGGGCCTTCTTCCTGGGACCAGGTAAAGAGTGTTTTGGACTCCTTAGTGTCTTTCCCTGGAGCCTGGATACTTTTGCCTCCTTGCTAGGGCTCTGTGGGAACAGTGGACCTCATGTGTGGTTGTGTAGTTCCAATTGTAGAGACTGCATTTTTTTTTTTTCTCTTAACCATGTTTCCAACCAGGTTCCCCCCCCCCTTTAAGGGAAAATAAATAAATAAATGAAAGTTCTCTGTTTGAAGTATAAGGTGAAATGTTATGACACTTAAAAACCCTGCAAGCATTTTGACTTTTTGCTTTATTATTTAGTAAGTGATTGCTAAGGATCATCAACTGAGGGGACTGGCATAATGGCCAAATTTATTTATGGTAGAATGTATAGGATTCAAGCCACATGACTCAATATATTTTCTCGGACAGAAGCATTATGTCCAAATTCTCTAAAACAGACACAAATATGGAAGGTTAATTTTAACAAGGTTCACAAAGAAGCAACATATTTGAATAATTTCAATTCTTGAATATTTGAATAATAGCATTGCTGCTATTTACAGATGACAGTGACAATCAACTTTTTAAAAACTGCAAAAAAATACAGAATGATTAATTTTAGGACATCAAATAAACTGAAGTTTAATAATGAAAAAAATCATAAAAGGTAAACCAAAGCAGCATTAGTTATGACTCAAAAGATGAACCAAGGTGAAGGTTTGGAGTGCCAGGGGTCTCCATGAACCATGAATCCCAATGGCTGGCGCCAGAGCTGGGGCTTCCTGACTCCCACCGTTCTTTTCTGTGACATCAGCTAAAGGATTGACCATGAGATTATTCTCTGATTTGTTTTGTCTGGGGAAGAGGTAAAGATAAACAGACCCCTGGTTATCTGCAATGGGAAGAAGCCACCTCTGTGAGGGGTTAAAAGAGGCGGAAGGAGGAGCATTTGTGTTTGTGTGTGAGTGCTGAGATTTTCTTTTCCTTAAGTTTCCCAGGTAGTGATTTAGGGTGGGGCTGACCCAGAGCGGTTTGTGCCCTGTTAGGTAGTGGAAGCCTTTCTGCTTGTCGAGTCGTGCCCAACAAAAATCTTGTTGAGCAGCCTTTTCACAGCACCTTAGCACGTGGTGATTGGTGAATCGCTCTGGAGTTGAAATGATAGTGGTGAGGAACCTAGATACATTTAATTCAGCCCTGATAAAGAATGAAATATTGGTCTACTCTGAATTTGAATGGATGCTGTGAATAAAATATGTTTTGCTGGGTGCAGTGGCACATGCCTGTAATCCCAGCTACCTGGGAGGCTGAGGCAAGAGGATGGCAAGATTAAGGCCGGTTTGGGCATCTGAGCAAGAACTCAGATAAAAAATGAAAAAAGGACTGGGGATGTAGTTTAGTGGGAGTGTGCCCCTGTGTTCCATCCCCAGGACTGCCAAACAATTAATAATAGTGAAAAGAACAGTCTGTTTTGATGCATACTGCAGGTTTGATTTCAGTTAATTTGTTTTTGGGGGATGCATAGCTGATAAACTTCTTTCATTTTTTTCCTTTGGGAGAACATAAGAGCATTTGGAACGAAGTTTGCTGTGCCTCTGACAGTTTGTGGAGGCCAGCTAACGTGTCAAGAGATTTATTGTCACCTTTGCTATACCTAGGACTTCCTCTGGGCAGTTGTCCCTTGCTTCCTCCACAAAGCACAGAAGCGCAGGATACAAAACAAGTTCAGGAAAACAGGTTCCCCGCCTTCCTGTAGTTGCTTATTTGAGTCGAGGCCTCTCCTACGCCCTTATCTCCCTCATCTTCGTGGCCCACTCTGTTTAAGGTGGATTCCTCTAGTTTTTCCAGCCCTCCTCCTCCCCAGGCTGAAGAATCATCTTTGTCAGGTTTCTTCTTCCCCGGGGCTGCTTCTCGCAGCGTGTCCTTCGGGCAGTCACAGCATCTTTCCTCCTTCCTTGTAAGCCTCGGCTGCTTGGACATGGCCATCACTCAGTCTCCTTACCTTTTCTTCTCTTCTAACCCTCTCTGACCAATATTCTGCTTCCCTGAGCGCGCACAGGCAGGAGGCCTCGGCTCTGCCCCAGAGCCCTGTTGGTGCCCTCACTCCTGAGCAGTCGCATTGTTGCCTCATCCCCTGGGGCTTCCCCTCCCTCAGCTGCTGCGTTGTCGCCCGGCCACTGCCTCTTGTTTTCTTCATGGGCTCCTTTTCTGTGACTTGTCCCAGGATTCCTCAGCATTCTGCCCTGGTTGCCTCCTTTTCTCACAAGGTGTCCCCTAGATCACCTTTCTCCGTCCATAAGACAGGCATAGGCCTCTCAGGTTTAAATTCCTGCCTAGTTCTCTTTCCCGAGTAGCAGACTTAATTTCACTTGGTTTTGGGTAGGTGCCTCAAACTCAGCTTATTCAAAACTCTGTAGTTCCCACTCCCGTCCTCTGCTCCTGATTTCATTATTCACCTAAGTCAGAAACAGAAAAGTTTTGTGTCATCCCTGGTTTTCTCTTGCTCTGGTGACAATATAATAGTGTCATCACTTACCTGTTTCTCTTCTATTCTGAGTTAGCCACAGGGTTAATTGCTAATGCTGATGTGTGTGTGTGTGTATGTGAGCGAGCGCGTGCAAGTGTGTAGCATATAGCTAATGATGTATATGAATATATTATATATGTATTCTTTTTGTTTATTGATCCATTTTTTAAAACTAGGAAACCCTTTCTGTAGCTCTCATTCTTCTAGTATATTTACCAATGGCTTAGGTTTTGATGCTCTTAAATGAGGGAAACATAAGACCACAAGCCAAATTATTTTAAAATTGAAAAATAAGTCTAGTGTATAAACTGTGACAGGGAAATTCAAGAAATCAGACTGAGAAGGAGAAGATTTGCTTTTCATTCAGATGGCATCTCCCTGTGTCTGGGGGAGGTTGTGGAGTAAAGACCTTCCCACATCTGCTCCTCCTGCATGCCTGGTCTGAGTTGGGACCCCGTGGCATCTTTCCAGCATTTGGAACCTTATTTATTATCAGGGTCCTTCTTCTCCCTTGTTTAGTTTATTAAGTTAGAGAATTTTGCCAGTGTCACCTCCATTTCTAATATTCCTTTATCCCGAATCCAAATCTCAGGATGTTTAATGAATCAGCTTGTCATTCCCATCTGATTGACCATTGAGCTGTGTTCTTTCTCAAATTACAGGTCTGTTCCTTTCATCTCCATTATCATTATCTGAATTGGAAATGTAGCCCACAGTTTTTGTTTGGCCTGCTTTATCATTCTTCAACTTTAATGCTGTTTTCCAACCTTTCCTTTGTACAACTCTCTTTACTTGACTCTCGGGTCTCCATTTTCCATTTTCTTGCCACATCTTTGATCTCTTTTTAGCCCCCCCCCCCCCCCAAAAAAAAA
>NW_026000185.1:15864013-15962728 GCF_001458135.2 Marmota marmota marmota | reverse complement strand
CCCCCCCCCCCAAAAAAAAAAATAGGTGTCCTCTGGATTCTACCCTCTGGATTCTGCCCTCTGGATTCTGCCCTCTGGCTTGGTCTCTCAGGATTCTGTCTGGGCACTCTCAGCCACACTCATGATTTCAGCTTCCACCATCTGTTGACTCCAGAATCCTTGTCCTTGGTGCAGACTCTTTTGCTGAGCCCTAGATCTGTGTCATTCAGTTGTCTACCAGAACATTTTCTGGAGGTCTGCAGAACTTCAAATAGAGTAGATTTGACAGATAACACATCACCTTCTGTCTCAGACTTCATCCTTCTTTGTTTTGTCTTGATGTAGTTCACCACCAGTTGTCCATCATCCAGCGGAGACACTGGGATCACATTAAGGCCTGCTTCCTTACCCTCCACTTTCACTGTGTCACACAGAAATTCTGTTGATTTTTAAAAAAAAATCATCTTTTATTTTTTTTATTTTTGTGGTAGTGGGATTGAACCCACTGGGCGCTCTATCCCCAAGCTACATCACCAGCTATATTCATCTATTTATTTATTTTTATTTTGAGAAAAGATCTCACTAAATTGTCAAGACTGGCTTTGAACTTGTGGTCATCCTGCCTCAGCATCTGAGTTGCTAGGATTCCAGGCATTTGCTGGGGTTCCAGGAATGTGTTTGTGCACCGGACTCCTGAATTCTATTGATTCTACTGCTTAAATTCTGAACTCTCAAATCTGCATTCACATTTTGGTCTCACTGCTAAGCCTGGATCTTTGTTGTTTCTTGTCTGATCATTTTACTGTTTCCTAATTACTCTCCTATTGTGTAGATCCCCCCCCCTTTTCTCCCTGCTTCCTAATATAACACCCACAGCTACAATTGGAGTGCTTACTATGTCTCAAATTTTACATGTAAAACATTTTGCATACATTCCCATCTCACAACCACAGGGAATAATTATAATCCTTGTACACTGGCCTCACAAATAGCAAGTGGGGGAACAGTTTCTTGGTCAGCTTTTTTGTCACTGTGACCAAAAGACTTGACAAAAACAATTAGAGGAGGAAAAGTTTATTTGGGGGCTTTCAGTTTCAGTCTCAGTCCATGGACGGCTGGCTCCATTCCTTGAGGCTTGAGATGAGGCAGAACTCATGATGGAAGGGCGTGGCAGAGGAGAGAGGCTCAGGACATCCCGTCAGGAAGCCTAGAGCTAGCTCCACTCAACAAGGAAGGACACCCCTGTGACCCCCCTCCTCCAGCCACACCTTACCAGCCTGCAGTCACCACTCAGTTAAGCTCTTTTGGGGATTAATTCACTAATTGGGTAAAGGCTCTCATAAGCGAATCCTTTCACCTCTAACCCTTCTTACATGAGCCTTTGGGGGCACCTCACATCTAAGACATAACGAGCAGGGACTTAGGTCGGCGGTGTGCTGCAGAACCCCATAGCTCACTCACAGCCTCTGCGTGGTCTTCGAACCCCCCCCCACCCAGCCGGCCTCTACCTTACTTTTTCATTGCCTCCTACTCTGCCTGAGTGGACCTAGAATTTTGGTCCTTTGGAACTTCTTGGTCTTCCTTAAAGGTGTCATACTTTCTTATACCTTTGTGTGTTGGGACATGTTGCTTCCTCTGCCTTGAGATCCTGCCTTTATCCTTCAAGGCCCAGCTTAAGTGACATTTCCTTTTGGAATGTCATCACTGTCCTGTTCCTTAGTTTGCTCCTGTTTTGTTCCCATGACACCCAGTATGCACAACTGCTATCTTTATATTTATATATATATATATATAATCATATTTAAGTAAAAATTTAAATTTTAGGATAGTTTTAAAGTTAAAGGAACATTGGCAAAGGTGGCATAAAGAGTACCCGGAAAGTCCACACACCCCGTGTCCTTGTTGTTAATGGCCTGTGTCATTGTAGTGCAACTAGAAAACGAATATTGGCATGTTGCTCTTGACTAAATTTCATACTTCGGTGGGATTTTACCAGTTGTTCCCTTGGCCCAAGACCCCATGTGTGCGAGCACACTGCATTTGGTTGTAGTGTCTCTAGTTTCTTCTCATCTGTGACAATTTTTCAGATTTGCCTTTTCCTTAATGACCCTGGTAGTTTTGAGAAGCACCAGTTAATTTTATTTTCATATATCCCTCAATTTGGGTTTTGTCTGATTTTTATTTAATTTTTTTATGATTAGATGAGGCTGTGGGTTTCTGGAAAGAAGCCACAGGAGTGAAGTGCTCTCCCATTACATCATATCAAGGGCGCACGCAGCAGCAGGACCTGCCACTAATGATGCCGACCTTTCGCAGGGCTAGCTGGGTCCTGACTGTCAGCTTCCTTCCTACCCCTCTTTCCATACTCAAGTCTTTGGAGGCAAGTTGCAGTTACAGCCGACCCCTAGTAGGGGGTGGTAAACTCCACCTGTGGAGGAGAGATTATCAACATAAATTAATTGCAGTTCCTTTGTTAGGAGGAATTATTTATTCATTTAATTATATCAGTATAGATTCATTTATGTTATGCTTTGGATTATAATCACTGTTATTTATTTTGTTGCTCAAATTGTTCCAACTTTGGCCATTGGGGGCTCTTTGGGTTGGTTCCTGCATCCCTGTAACATGCCCATCTCAGCCCTAGAAGCAACCGTTTCTCCAAGAAACCCTAGTGTTTTTTTTTTTTTTAAATTAGAGAATGACATTGGGAGGCAGTCTAGGTGCTGGTTGTACAGGTGTTGTGAGGGCATAGCTGCTCCTGTGCCTTTCCAGTGACAGAGCTAGGAAGTACACACGGAGACCCATCCAAGTGTAGAGCATGAGTTCACGCAGCACCTCTGACTGTGTTGCCCCCTCCTCGCTGCACCAGCACATGCACGTCATGCTGTACTTTAAGCTTTGACTTTGTCCTGTCTCCCTCACCAGGCTGTAGGTACTTGGCCATCTGTGTTGAATGAGTGATGAATCTTGAAAATGTAATATCTTACAAAAAAGTTTATTTAGCATTTTAGAAAAGTCAATTTAAATACATCTTACTCTAAAGTTTGAAACAAAAAAGTAATATCTGTAAACATTGGCTATTCTAAACCCTGATGAATGTCAGCATAGTTTTGGCATGCTGTTTCAGTTGTTTTCTTTAAATGTATTCTAAAAGTAGAATTGCTGGTTAAGGTGCATTTTAAAGTTCTTGGTTATATTTCTGGGATGAGGTTTTTACATTTAAGCATCTTGATTTTACAGTACTGCCCTTCTGGGATGTAATCTTCAGCATCTTTGGGCTCTTGCATTCCTCTTTTGAAATTATGATAAATAGTTTTCTCTTTAAAGCCAGGAGCTTACACCTGTTCATGCTGATTTATTTCCTTGTGTAGAGTATTGTGTCAAAGAACGCGCTGCAGTATCGGGGGAATTCCCAGCATGATGCCCAGGAGTTTCTGCTGTGGCTTTTGGATCGAGTTCATGAAGACCTCAATCATGCTGTAAAGCAGAGTGGCCAGCCTCCTCTGAAGGTGAGGACCTGCGCTCTCCCTGCTTCAGTTGGGGAGCAGTGCAACCTTTTCTCCCCAACCTCCACTGAGGACTTGTTGCATTTAGTTAATAAAATGAAATTGACTAAACGCTGGGTGAGTATAAAATTAAGTGGATCCTTTCATGAATATTCCATCTTATTTGCTACTGTGTGGCAGTGTAAGGCACAAGAGACGTGGTCTCTGCTCACATCCTTGTTTAATGAGAGTGGAAACATTTGCTCTCCAATAAAACTTACTCGGCATCATTAGGACGAACACACAATCCAAAAGGAAATGTATGGAAGCTGTTGGAATTGGCTTTGAGCATAGGAACTGAACCTCCAGAATGGTCTTACTAGAAACATGCCGGTTGTACTCCTTTTTTTATACACGTAGCCTTAATATGATAGGTATTATGATGTATATAATGGAAACAGTTTAAGACTAAAAAGATACTTTCCAAACCAAAGCAACTTTTAAAAGTTTTTGCTAATTTTGCTCTGTTTTAAATTTCAAATTTCTAGTTTTGGTAGGTTATTAAATTATTCTGATCAAGATCCCTTTGTGCCTACACACTCTAGGCTGTCATATGACTTTATGCATGTTGCTGACTCTCCCACCAAATTGAGACCTCCTCAAGGTCACTGTGTCTTATTTACATTTTTGTCCTGAGGTTCTGTACAGTGCTCTGCATGTGGTAGTAAATGCTCAATAGCTAGTCCTTAGGTGGAGGGACATGAAAAGTAGAATGTGATTAGGCTTCAGAATGAATAGCCCAGCTAATAGCTGCACTAGAATTTAGGCATGTGGAGAACTGTCCTTTCAAAGTGTTTGAGCTTTTTTTCTTGGAAGAGGTTGCGGGGTTGGGGTGCTTTGAGAGTTGGAGGGAGATTGGAGCATCCTGGGGAAGAAGAGCTGCCCCATCCCTGAATGGGCTGGAGGTGGAAAAACCTGGTCTGTCTGAGGAGATGGGTCCATGTGACTTACACACTGTTTGCTATGCTTTGGTTCCTTTAGCAGGTGCCTGTCACTGAAGTATCTGGACATGATATGTAGCTTATAAAAGAAATTAAGGCAATTATGACTTTTTAGATTA
The DNA here is from genome assembly GCF_001458135.2 of Marmota marmota marmota. Lineage (NCBI taxonomy): Eukaryota > Metazoa > Chordata > Mammalia > Rodentia > Sciuridae > Marmota > Marmota marmota. The sequence continues at coordinate 15,958,144 of NW_026000185.1, read as the reverse complement.
ATCTTCAATAAAAAATTGGTACTTCTAGTCTATGAATTGTATTTTTCTTTTTTAGCCTCCATCAGAGACTGATGGCATGCCCGAGGGACCATCTTTTCCTGTGTGTAGCACTTTTGTACAAGAACTTTTTCAAGCCCAGTACAGGTATGAACAAAGCAAATGTTCCCTCATATTTTGACATAGTTCAAGGTGATCTTAATGTGAATATCTTACGTTTTTGTTTTCAAAGATCTTCTTTGACATGTCCTCATTGTCAGAAACAGAGCAACACTTTTGATCCTTTCCTCTGCATTTCTTTGCCAATTCCTCTACCCCATACAAGGTAAGAATAGATTTGTAAAATTAAGACTGTACACTCTGATAGTATACCTTTTCCTCTGTAAACTACTATTACATCTTTTACTTATTTAGGCGAGTAGTAAATTTAATGATAATTTTAATACATGCTTTATTAATTCCTTAAAGAAATAAGTACCTGTCTAAGTTTGCAGGTGAGCCTCAGGTTCAGCTTGTCATTCGCAGACAGTATGGGGAAGGAGGAGGAATGTTGATTGACTTCTAAATTCTCTGGAGACTTTGCATTGTCCTTGTAATTAGGACAGTGTTCCTCAAAACTTCCAGGAGTTAGGTTGTTTCAAAGGAAATACAAAAGACAGAATCAAGCCTTGTTCAGTTTTGTTTTATGAATATTGCCTTTTCCAAATTGCCAATATTGCCTTCTCTCTCTCTCTTTTTAAGGTACTGGGGATTGAACCCAGGGACGCTTAACCACTGAGCCACATTCTCAGCCCTTTTTTAATACTTTATTTAGAGACAAGGTCTTGCTGAATTGCTTAGGGCCTCACTAAGTTGCTGAGGCTAGCTTTGAACATGCAGTCCTCCTGTCTCAGCCTCCGAAGCTGCTGGGATTGCAGGCATGTGCCACTGCTCCTGGCTCTCCAAAGATCTCTTGATTGTTGTTTTGATAGTTCTACTTAGGTCCAAGTGAACTTTTTAAATTCGGTTTCTAAAAAGAAGTAGGGATTGCTTCAGTTTTTGGGTAGATTTCAGATCAGGTCTATTTTATTTCTATTTTTAGTTAAAATAAGTGACTAATGAGAAGATCTGACTTTGATCTGTACAGGCCTCTCTATGTCACTGTAGTGTATCAAGGGAAATGTTCTCACTGCATGAGGATTGGTGTGGCTGTGCCTCTGTCTGGGACTGTTGCCAGACTTCGGGAAGCAGTGTCTGTGGAAACAAAGATCCCCACTGATCAGGTAATAATGCTGCCAAGACCCACTGCATGTGAGCCACAAAGGTGCTGATTCTGTTTCTCTGAATTTTTTTATAATTCTTTGCCAAATATGGTCACTTAGATATTTAAAACCAGTTACATGTAGTCTGAGGGGAAAAAGAAATCAAGATCCATAAGAATAAAATGTATAGAAAACTTTTCATCCTTCATTGAATCACACACACACACACACACACACACATATGTGTATGTATATGTATATTTGTGTGTTTGTATATTTGAAAGGAAAGGCTTATATTTTACATCAAGACCTTCTTGTAGCTTTGTTCATATAGTATAATTACTTAATCCCTCCTAAATTCTTACGGTTGTGTATGTGAACAATAGAAGAACATTACTGTGATGTTTGATAATCAAATAGGCTTAGAGAACTCTAGAACACCTCTTCCCATTATGGTGATGAGAATGGACATCTTGCTAGTATCATGTCCTGCTCACAGTACATACTCAGTGTGTTTCACCCCACCCCCACCCCCGCCAAATCCTGGTGTTGAACCCCGGGCCTCCTGCATGCTGGACAAAGTGCTTTACCAATGAGCTACTCCTTCAACCCTATTTTGTATTCTTATTATAACTGGACCAGAGTCTCTTACTTGTTGAAATAAGGGAAAGTTGTGATTCTGTTTTTGGGGGAGTGGATCTTTGATAAGTAGTTAAAGTTTAAATGACCTAAAATGTTTTGGCCTCTTTGTGACTTGACATGTTTTTACATACAGTTTTTATTCAGTTCACTTATTATTTCATTTGGAAAAACATCCCTTATTTAAGATTTGACTTCATAGCTAAACAACTTTTCCCTAGATAGCTTCTGGAAGCCACTATGTAATTACTTGAACAATAAAGGTGTTTTGTAGTCTGGCCTCATGTGGCCTTGGTTGGGAAGTTACTACAGTAAAACAAACACAACCAGCAGTGTGGCCCCAATATAGCAAATCTCTCATATTTTCATAGGCCTCGCACTGGCACATTGATAAAATGTTCATATTCTTCCTTACTCTGAAGAGCTCATTGATTCTTTTTTCCCCTCCAGGATGAGGGAAAGACGGAGAGGGAGGGAGAGAGACTTTGGTGGAGTCCAGAGAAAATCTGGTTGCATCTTTAAAGCTTCAGTGCTGTCTGGCTCTTTGTGCATGTGGTTCAAATTGGTGAAATAATTACAGTTTGCGTTGACCTCGGCTTGCTGGGGAGAGGGAATTATATTTGCGTGTTCACCAGCAGAAAAACAGCATGGCCAAGAATTCATTAGAAGGAAACCCGCCAGGAACATTTTCCCTGGGCTATTTGTAGAATAGGTCACCAGCTCCTTTCACTTCATAGACTGAAGAACGTTAATGCTGATGGGGGACCTTAGGGGTGCAGTGCAACCTCCCCCCTGCCCCATTTGAAGGAGGCCAAGAGAAACCATGTGATTTCTGCAAAGTCACAGGGCTGGTTGGTGGCAGGCTGGGACAGGAACCTTCTCTTGCCCAACCCAGTGCTTTTTTACCAGACAATGATGCTGAGCCTGTAACGAGGCACTAAATGTCTTCATTGTTTTCCCCTTATCTTTTGTTTTTCTGTTTCACTGTAAAATACTTAACCATTTCAGAAGTACAACTTAGAAAGTGGAAGTATCCCAATACTAAATATTTTCCTGTACTGTACTAACTTTAGTACTGTTACATAGTGTTCATTCAGATTTTTTATGTGCATACGCTACATTATTTTATAAAAACATTGTTTATACATAACTTTTTTTTAACCTTACTTTTTTCCTTGTTAGTGCAAATATACTTTTTTTTAACCTTACTTCTCGTTAGTGCAAATATATGTGCTCATTCTTTTTTAAATAGCTTTATAATTCTAGTAGAACTATAATATATTTCATTAGTGACTGTTATTGGACATTTGAGTTGATTTCATTTCCCCCCGGATGTCCGTGATTATTTGACATTTTCAATCTGAAAAGGGGGAAATTTAATGATGAGGGAGCAGATGCTACAGTCAGTTGTGAACTCTGTTCTTGGCATGAGACGGAATAGTTGTGCATCCTTAGGTGGGTTTCTCAGCCTCTCTTTCCTCTGTAAAACCAGAGGGTTAGACGTAGAGTCTCTTGGTTCTCTTTTGCACCAAAACCTAAAGGGTTAATTCTGGGTTAATGCCATAGATTTCTGAAACAGTGTACATTGTTACACAATCATAGGTGATATTGTGCTTCTAAGATTCTCTCACTGAAAGCAACAATGAGGGCCTGCGGAATATTTCAGAGCCTTTTTAGAGCGCTGCCAAGTCTTGATGGTCCAGAGAAGTTCATGGTGGAATTAGAAGATCATTTTGTATTGAATTTCCAGCTATCCAACTATTTTTATTTTCCCCACATTTCAGATTGTGTTGACAGAAATGTACTATGATGGGTTCCACCGTTCCTTTTGTGATACAGACGACCTGGAGACAGTCCATGAGAGTGACTGCATTTTTGCCTTTGAGACTCCAGAAATATTTCGGCCTGAAGGAATTCTCAGTCAAAGAGGTAAAGGAGCACCTGTTTCCATGCCGTTACCTGAGCTCTCAGGCTTGACAACTGTCTCCCCTTTCAGATATAATATCATGATATAAATATTTTTTAATTGTGAGAAAGTGCACACAATGCTGTCCACTCAGATTTTCTTTATCTTTTGCCTGACAGTTGTTTTTCTTGCTTTCAGTCAAATCCCTATTTCTCTGCCAATAATCTTTCTGAACCCCAGACCTTATTCCTCTTCATTGAACATCTGACTCGTCAACTGCCTGTTGCACAAAGTTTTCCACACTCCTCTACGGTGCCCTGCCTCACCAGCTTTCTCTCCCCACTGGTGCAGATTTACTTTAAGCTACTTGTAGTCTCTAATTGTCTATGCATGAGTGTTTTAATATTTCTGTTCTATTTAAAGGCTATGTTATGCACCTTTTAAAAATTTGTTTTCTTAACTTACTCAGAGAACACAGATGCACCATGTTACATACCTTTTTAAGATTTGTCTTCATACTTATTCAGAAATCACTTCTTGTGTTACCACCAGACCTAATGTTGTTCTGTATCTCATTGCAACAGGAATTTGTGTTCCTCAGTGATACATAAGAGTATTAATAAGTAGTGGTTCTGAATATTAGGTGGTAAGCTCTTTTCACTGCCAGCTTAGTATTTAATTTTGTCTGGCCCACTGATGTTTCTCTCTCCCTCTCTCTCTTTTTATTTATATATATATATATATATATATATATATATATATATTTATTTATTTATTTTTTAGTTTTAGTGGGACACAATACCTTTATTTATTTCTTTATTTTTATGTGGTGCTGAGGATTGAACCCAGTGCCTTACACATGCCAGATGAGTGCACTACCACTGAGCCACAACCCTAGCCCCTGCTTATTTTATTTTCAGGTACTCTGTTATTTCAGTTTTCATTCTTCTTTGACCCAGGAATTTTCTTTTCTTCCAGTTGTTGCATTTTCATTCATATGCTTTCGTTTACTTAAATTATTTTCTAATTTTATTACATTACAGTAAAAACACCCAGTCATCACCTGTTCAGAAAGCCTTCTGAAAGTTCTGTCCTCTGACCCCAAGGCTGGCTAACTCCCGCTTTTCTGTGCTCCATTGCTTCTGCTATCTCTTAAGCTAGCGTGTGTGTGGAAATGATCTGTTTTCTCCTCTCTTTCCCATCATCTCTTTCCCAGTATGATGAATTATAAGAATTCTTACAAATTCTTATAATTCAACCCCAAAACTACAATGTGACTTACGAGAGTTGTGACCACTCTTTGCTTCATTTTTTAATGCACAGCAATTCCTAATATGTAGCAAAAGCCCAGCTAATGATTGTTCAACTGAACATTTTCCCAAATTCCCTTTCTCATCCCCAGTTGTTTAGGATTAACACTATGTGTCTATTCTGAAGTGAATTTGGTAAGTCCAAATTTATCACGTGTGTTTTGGCTTCTGATCTAAAGACCTTATGAATGTTTGGCCCAGCACATGTGAGGCATCCGCTTTCTTCACTCTGCTTAGGAGGGGGCTGTGGCTGAGAGCAGTGAACTAACTGGCCCCAGGTCACATGGCTGTAGGAGATGGGTCCATAATTTGAACACCCAGTTTGATTTCTGTTTAGTTGAGTGGCATTCCCTTATCTCATTAGGGTTCTGACTGCTTCTAGTGACCTAAGTCTTCCCGCCCTGACCTCTGCCAAGAACCTGGGAAAGGAGGTCATTCATTGTTTCAAATTCAGATTTATAATATCTTTTATTCTCATACCAAAGTTCACGATGGTTATGAAGTGAAATCAACTCTTGTTCCTTTTGGGATTTCTTTATGGTGTCATCACCTGTTCAGAAAGCAATGGGAGCACAGAAAAGTGGGAGTTAGCCCGCCTTGGGGTCAGGGGACAGAACTTTCAGAAGCCTAAAAAGTTTTCTTCCCTCTAATAGCTTGATAAAGATTCAACTTTTCTTTATTTCTAGTGTCTGTGATTTTTTTTGTCATCCTGTTATTTTGGTATTAATTATGTAGTCATAATTTCAAATTGCTATCATGCTAATATATCTTCAACAGCATCTTGTATTGCTGGATATTTAAGTTACTATCAGAATTCTGCTATGAATAATTTTGTGCAGCCATTTGAATTTTATTCTTCTGATGGTAGTGCTATTATTTATGATGGTGGTGGGAGGGGCTTCTTTCTTTATCATTTTACTAGACTCTATACTTCCAACGGATTAAAGAAATGAACTGATATTTAGTCAGTATTTATTGACCTGCTGCAGGGCCTTGTGCTGGATAGCTCTAATTGACAGGGAGGTCTGCTTTAGGACCTTGTGGAGACTAGTACTGTGTCTGCCATATATCTATTTTTGTTAACTTTAATGTGAGTTGATTCAGTCCAGTTGATTTTGTTAAAGTTGGCATGTTCTTATCATTATGAGAATCTTGTTTCTTGTAATAATCAGGAACGACTTTGGGTCTTGTTTCTTGTACTAATCAGGGATGATAAACTGCGGTTGGGCTGGGCACAGTGGCACGTGCCTGTAATCCCAGAGGCTTGGGAGGCTGAGGCAGGAGGATCTCAAGTTCAAACCCAGTCTTAGCAATGGAGAGGAACTACCAGTGAGACCGTGTCTGTAAATAAAATACAAACTAGGGCTGGGGATGTAGCTTACAAAATAGTGGTTCAGTGCCCTTGAATTCAATCCCCAGTACCTTGCCCCCCCACCAAATAAAAGAAACTGATATTGGAACGTTATAGACCATTTCAAATGTTCTTGTCTTTATTATTATTTTTTAAAATTTATTTGGTTGCTGGGGCTCAGTTTAAATTTTATTGCTGGATTAGCTCTGCAAATTTATTCTTCTGAAATTGTATCTAACATTCATTGAAGTGGAGAATTTTGATTTTCAGCTTTTAAGATAGGTAAGGCTAATTTAAAGAAAATAATAGATGCTAAAATTTTTTCCTTAAAGGCTACCAGAGTAATTTCATAGGAGAGTATTTGTTCCTATTTTCAATTGTAGTTTAAATTAGTTTTTTTGAAAGTATTGGGGATTGAACCCAGGGGCACTAAGTTCATCCTTTAGCCTTTTTAATTTAATTTTATTTTTTTGAGACAGGGTCTCACTAAGTTGCTTAGGACTTCACTAAGTTACTGAGGCTGACCTTGAACTTGCAATTTAAAATGACATTTTTTTTTTCTGTTGGGTAAATATCTTTGTAATGCATGAATGAATGAAAATAATTTTGAAGAGATAAAAAGAGTAGTTTTTATTCTGTTTCAGGAATTCACTTAAACAACAATCTCAATCACTTGAAGTTTGGCTGGGATCATCATAGACTGTCTTCCTCTACACAAACAGCAGCAAAGCAAGGGGAAATGGACCTGCCCACCAACAGAGCAGGCAGTGACAAGATTGTCGTGCTGGTGTGTAACCGAGCCTGCACCGGGCAGCAGGGGAGGAGGTGAGGCCAGCTTAATTTCCAATAAGTGCTGAAGCTTTCAAGTTTGCTGCTTTTAAGTGTTTGAAAAAGCAGGGTGAGAAGCCTTACATTTAGCAGGAATATATGTGTAAGTTGACCTGATTCAGTGGGAGGGGGAGTAAAAGATTATGATGTGAGTTAGGAAGCCTGTTACAGCTCATCTGGTTTTGAAGGGTTATATGAATATTTTAGTTCAGACTCTCTTAGGACGCTGGACCTGTATCCAGATTGATCCATGCTGTCCTTTCCTTTTTAATTGGTACATGATAATTGTAGAAAACAGTAGGGTTCATTATGATGTATCTATGCACGCACATAACAGAATTTGGTCAGTTTCGTTGCCCAGCACCTCCCTTTCCCTCTCCTCCTTCCCTCGATCCCCACCTTCTGGTCCACTGGTCTCCTTTCTATTTTCATAAAATTTTTTTCCTTCCTTTTTTTCTAGCTTCCACATATGAGAGAAAACACATGACCCTGACTTTCTGAGTCTGGCTTATTTTGTGTCCAATTCTATCAATTTTCCTGAAAATAACATAATTTTGTTCTTTTATGGCTGCATAAAACTTCATATATATACACACACCATATTTTCTTTATCTATTTATTGATAGGCACACAGGCTGGTTCCGAAACTTGGCCATTGTGAATTGTGCTGCTAGACATGGGTGTGCATGTATGATTATAGTTACTGACTTTAATTCCTTTGGATAAATACTGAGGGGTGGGATAGCTGGGTCTATGGTGGTTCCATTCCTAGTTTTTTGAGAAACCTCTGTGTTCATTTGCATAGTGGTTTATAATCCCACCAGCAGTGTGTGAGTGTTCCTTTCCCATCTCATCCTCACCAGCATTTGTTATTATTTATATTCCTGATGACTGTCATTCTGACTAGAGTGAAATGAAATCTCAGTGTAGTTTTGATTCACATTTCCCTGATTGCTAAGGATGTTGAACATTATTTCATAGCTTTACTAGCCAGTTGCAGTTCTGCTTTCTTAATAGCTTTTTTTAAAAAACAACCCTTAATTTATCTAGTTTGGTAGTGCCTGCCTCCCAGTCTTAGGTCTCAAGCTGAGCATTTTATCTTTCCCTATGATACTGGTCCTCCAGTATCTCCTGTTGTGGCAGATGGCACAATTGTTCACTCAGCTTTGCAAATCAGAAATTTGGAACTCAGAAATCTCCCTCAGATTTCTTTTGCTGCCCTAAGAATTTATGGGAACTTTAGACTATCTTTTTTTTTTAATTTTTTATTGTGGGTTGTTCAAAATCATTACAAATTTCTTGACATATCATATTCCACACTTTGATTCAAGTGGGTTATGAACTCCCACCTTCACCCCATACACAGATTGCAGAATCACATCAGTTACACATCCATTGATTTACATATTGCCATATAGACTATCTTTTAAAGTAGCTTTGTCCCAGTAAGGTAAGTACCTTGGATGGTAAATACCACTGATGTGAAATGTGCTAATGTGTATATTTATCGTATTCATTAACAAAGGTGTTAGTGTTAGTGTCAGGCGCTGTTCCAAACCCTAGGAATCCAGCGGAGAGCAACACAGACAGGGCTGTGTCCTCAGGGAGCTTGCACTCCCAGGGCCAGGCTGGCCTTAAGCAAGTGAACAACACATTAAGCTTGAGACAGTTAACACCGTGTTGAAGACATCAGCGCAGGTTAGAGTGAGAGGGTGTGAGTGAGGAGAGGCCGCAGCTCTGCACTGGAAAGGCAGCCGGGAGGTGGCCCCAGGAGGCCATAGCTGAGCCGAGTCCCTGTGAGGAGGAGCAGGCTGTGTGAACGTCCTGTGTGGCAGGAACACCCTGAGTGGACACTGTAGGAGGCTGTTTAAAGCTTGGGAGAAAAGGCAGCTCCTCATAATGGAGTTTCTTGGAGCCCATTTCACACCACAGTCGTTTTCAGGAGGGTAGGTTCACTGTTAAGTACTCTGCGGGTAAACAGCTCCATGACTGTTAGGAATGAGTTTCCCAATGATCTTTTATCTCTGCTTCAGCCTTGGCCTTAGAGCTCCCCTGGTAACTAGGTTGATTGATCATTCCTTCATTCATCATCTGCTATTTTTTAGGCATGGTTGGTTTAGGTTACTAAGGCAAATCAATAACAGTTCTTGTTGTCAGATAACTCAGTCCATTGGTGGAGGCGGAAACACAGTATTTACAGCATAGTGTAGTTAGTGCTATGGCACACATAGGGAGAAAATAACCAGGGTGCTACCTGGAGAAGGGTGTGTTCATGGGTATGAGTAGGAGACAGCCTAGAGAAGGGTGGGAAGGGTGTTCCAAGCTGGGGAGTGGCCTGCACAGAGACCTGGACATATGGAGCTGGACACAGTCAGGGATCAGCACATAGGTTTGCATGACTCTGGATGTAGGTGAAAGTTGAGGCTGGGCCAGTGACCTTCAACTTCAGCTGCATATTAGAACCACCTGGGAAACTTCCGAGAAAATCTCAGTGTTTGGGGCCACATTCCAGACTGATGTCATCAGAATCTCTGTGGGCTGGACTTAGGCATCATTATTTTTTGATACTCCTTTGGTGATTTCACTGTGCATCTGAGGCTGAGAACCACAGAGCTGCCTTTGATTCTCCAGGACACAGAACCTGGCAGAGGCCAAGTGGTGGGTGCTGACTTTCAGTGTGGCTTGCTGGCCAGTGCCTCGCTTGTTGTCAGAGGCTACCAGGACATGGCTGCCTGCCTGTTGGGCCTTCCAGCCCTGCCTGCTCCTCTGGCACCTCCTTGTAGGCTTGACCCACACTGTTTGCCAGATTCTTGTTCATTCCCATCCCCTTTCTCACCATCCCTGCCAACCCTGTCCCTTGTTGCCTGGTAGCCCAGCATCATGCTTCCCTGGAGTCACTTGGCATGGAGGCTGTTGAGTTTTCTTAGAAATCAAGGCTGCACTTCTGACTTTGTCATCTTCTCTTTATGACAGTTACTGTTGACTTGTCTGTTCTGATTTGAGAACTGTCCTAAAACCAATTTATGTTGTCATTCCATTTTAAAAGATGAAGAATAAGGAGTTAGACCATTAAAGGAATTGCCATACTTTTAAGGTGATGCCAGTATTTCTGTGTGGTAGATTTGGACTGCCTTTTGTGCTGCACTTAGAGAAGACGATAGCATGGGACCTTCTGCAGAAGGAAATCCTGGAGAAGATGAAGTATTTCCTGAGGCCTACTGTTTGCATTCAGGTTTGTGGGCATTTTGATATTCTAGCAGAGTGTGCATGTCTACACAGTGAAGAAACAGTCATTAAAATGGAATTTGAATTTGTTTTGTTCAGATTTTCAAGACTGAGAACTTATTTCTCATTTTATGAATGGAGTTGCTCACTGCAAGCTTTCCTGAACTGCTGTATATTCCTTTATAAAATTTATTTAATAAAGTTTGGAGAAGTTGCATAACCATCTGTATATTTTAAAAATGATTACTATGTTCAGGCACCCATGGAAGACCATTAAGTTAATGTTCAGCGAGAGCAGTGTATTATTTGTCTTGTATGACATTTGGTATATAAATTGCATTTGGTTAAATCATATTTAATAGTGTATTTGAGTGGCCCAACAGCCTAACAGAATGTCATAGAGAAGCATTTTGCAAAACAGTTTGCTGTACCTCTAATCTGTTTGGAAATGCCACTGTAAAACATGCCTGTGAAGAGAAAGTCATCCTAATTTTCATTTAATATTTGACGCAGGTGTGTCCGTTCAGTTTGCGAGTGGTCAGTGTTGTAGGAATTACATACTTGCTGCCCCAGGAGGAGCAGCCCCTGTGCCACCCAACAGTAGAAAGGTAAAGAGGAAAAAAAATTCACCTTCCATAATTTCACCTATGCTCACATGTGATGTTTGGTATAATCCCATGTTATGTTCTTTAAGCTCACTAAGAAACTGTGTACTTATTTCAGTTCTGATTCACCCGTGAGTATGAAACATTTTATGGATCTTCCTTAAAATAAGAAAAGCCACAGAATATTCATGTTAGGAAAACAAATTACACTTTCCTATTCACCAAGACTGAAGTTTTCCAAAATAGTGTGCTAGTCACACCTCGTTCCTCCTTGAAGCCCTTCAGTGGTGACTTGTGGCCTATGAGGTGAAGGCTGGCTTCCACCGGATGGCAGATTCTCCACAGCCAGGACTCTGAGGACCTCTGTTTTGTGGGTCCTGCTCTTCCTTTCCCTTCCACCCCAAGCCTTCCTCAGTATCAGAGTACCGAGGAGCATTTGCGCACGCAGCACCATGCTGTGTGTGTCCCTTCTCAGGTGTGACTTCCGCTGTCCATAGTGCCTTTTCTTTAAAGTTTCTTTATGCTGTTCCTTTTTCTCTTAGTCGCTGTTCCATGCTGTTTCTGTACTTTCTACATCCTTCTATTATGTTTACAGTAGTCTACTAATAAAATAATGGATATGTGAATACACCATATACATATGGATATATAAATATGAAAACTCACATTCTCTTTTATCATTTCTTTCAACAAAGAAATTGTGCCTACATTTCAAGATTTTCAAAAGGTACATAACATATTGCTATTTGAAGGCTCCCTGTTGGTTTTAGAGAATGGGAACTAATAGATAATAATCAAAAATATTGAACAATATAAAAAAAGATTTGTTGAGTGATTTTAACAGTGACGGCTGAAAGAGTTTCTCAGGAGGTGGCCGAGTCCAGTGAACTGGGGTAGTGGCTTTATGAAGGAGGGAAGAAGGCGGCACAGGGTAGGCACATGGTGTGGAGCAGGTGGAGAGGTGCAAGGTCAGCTTTCCCCAAGTTGGTGGGGAGTCAGGCAAGAGCTGGACAGGTCACATAGAATGTCCGAGAGTAATTGCGACAGCCTTATAGTGTGTTACTAAATTTCTTCTAATCTATTTCTTCCATTATTTCTGTATTGGATATTTTAAAGATTTTTTTTTTTTTAAGCCCACTTGTAAACTATTTACTAAACCTATGGTTGTAATGGAGTCACTAAAATCTTTTTCTTCTGGGGGAACTATGAAGATTTTCAGCAATTTTATGATTGTAGATAGGCCATAATCATATTTAAGTAAAATAATTTCTTTTTAAAGATAGAAACATGGAGCTTCTTCTCTCCCCCATTCTATAGGGCATTAAAATCTTGTGGACCAGGTGGCACTGCTCATGTGAAGTTAGTGGTAGAATGGGACAAGGAGACAAAAGATTTGTGAGTATTCTTTTACTTAATATTTATAGAATTGTTTTATTTTAGGAGCACCCCATTGATCTTCCAAACTAGCTAAAATACAGAGCTTTCTTCTCTTCAGTATCTAAGCATATTGTTAATCCTTTATTTAAGCAGCTTAATATTTCTTTCTTATACATTTTTCCCAACCTTAAAGTCTTTGAACATTTATTTACTACTGAGAGAGAAGCCATATATTCATTAACTACTGTATAGGTCCAATTTGATTTTTATTAGAAGTCCCTCTGCCCTAATAAGCTTTATCGAATGCTTGCCCTTAGAGATGAAGGACAAGAATACATGATTTAATGGCACAAGTCATGGACAGCCCCAGAAAAACTAACTCCAACTTAGTTCCTAAAATAACTTGCAGATGGAGAACTTTTCAAGAACACTTTGGGACATAGAAGAATTAGATGACCTCCTTTGCTTTCTTACACCTGGATCTTCATGGTTATGAATTCATAGCCACTTTGTAAAACTGTAATAATTATACTTTTGTGTCCGTGTTTTAAGACATTCTGTGATAATGTCTTTCCCTTTAATTGTAGCTTATTTGTAAACACTGAAGATGAGTATATCCCAGATGCAGAAAGTGTCCGCCTGCAGAGGGAGCGGCATCATCAACCTCAGACCTGCACTTTATCCCAGTGTTTCCAACTCTACACCAAAGAGGAACGAGTAAGAGCCAGGCAGCATTTCTTGGGTACTGAGTTGGTAGGGAAGGGGGAATGGCAAGATAACAGTAAAGAAACAGATTCTGCCCCTCAAAATCCCTAGGATTTTACATTTTCCTAGTTTTGAACATGCATTGAGTATTCTGTTCCTTTTAGGACTTCAACAAAAAGAAGTTTAAATTTTCGATTAATTGGAATGCTCTTGAAATGAACCTTTATAATTCTTTTTTTTTTTTTTTTAAATCGGGCTCATTTTTTTTGGTTGTTTTTGTTTTACTTTAGAAGTTTTAAGTTGTTTTCCTTTGTAATGAAAACGGTGTTTCTCATCGTAGTACCTGTATGCTAAGAATGTAGTATCAGGACCTATTTAAATTAATTAAAGTAAAATGAAAAATTCAGTTCTTTTGTTGCACAAGCATCATTTTAGGTGCTCTGCCACAGTCTGGCTGGGCACAAAATAACTGAGCCGCCATGAGGCACTTGTAGGTACAAACAGGAACTCCTTTACTGACCGAACTCCACCAGCACTCCACGCACACTCCCCGGGAATCCCCTGTTCTCCATGGGGCTCCGTGCAAACTCAGCGGGGGAACCCCCGTGAGAACTCAACGGGAACTCCAAGGGGGGGGGGCGCCCAGGCAGCAGGAGCCGCCCTATTGCCGGATTGCAGGGTCCATATACAACTCAATACATAGCCTGTTTCAATCCAGCATCATCCAGTCACAGCACTCCTTCTGGCAAAATGCCATGTGCCATCCCGACTTGGCTATGGCTCTCAACAGTGCTCAATAGACCCACATGGATGGCGCCTGAACAGAGCAGATGTAGAGTTCTGTTGGGCAGCAGTGCTTTGCACTGTTTAGCACAGTGCTCTGCAGATAGTAGGACTCAATAAATATTGAAACAAATGGATGGACAGATAAGACTCTGTGGGAGGGAGCCAGCCTTGTGTGGTTTCTATGTGACTTTGGAAACCTAGACCAGAGCACATGGAGTTCATTTGATCTTATGTTGATACTTAGGATCATAATTTTGATCATTAGTTTCTAGTCTTTACTCCTGTACTTAGGGAATATTGCAATTTCAGGCTCAGAGGGAACTTTAAAGCGCCTTTTTTCTAATGGTTTAATTATTCCACGTACTTTAAAATGGGTGACTGTCCAGCCTGTGTTTGAATGCTTTCTGTAATGAGGGGTTTGCCTGCTCAAGACTTGACATATCATTTCCTCTCTGGATAGCTCAAATGGTGACCCCATTGATCTTCCTAATTAGCTAGAATATGCTCTCATGAAATATGCCCCATATGAAATATGCCCCCATCTTAGTACCACCAGAAGAGGTGTTCTCTCTCTTGAGTTTAAGACTTGAAAGTCATAACTTTCTTGTACTTTTCTTCAAATATTTGAAAACAATTTTCATCTTCTCACAAATAGTTCATAGCTAGTTCCTTTAACAATAGTTTTTCACAAGACATGTTTTATCGGTCTTGGGCTTAATTATAAAATAGCTTTGAAACTGGTTGATTGCAGATTCTATGTGACACACTGTTCTATTTAGTTCTTTTTATAAAAAATTGAGCTGAGAGCTGGGAGTGGTGGTGCACACCTGTAATCCTAGCAGCTCAGGAGCCTGAGGCAGGAGGATGGTGAGTTCAAAGCCAGCCTTAGCAATTAGGGAGCGAGGCCCTAAGCAACTTAGCAAGACACTGTCTCTAAATAAAATATAAAAAGGGATGGGGACATGGCTTAGTGGTTAAGTGTCCCTAGGTTCAATCCTTTGTACCCCCCCCCCCCAAAAAAAAAAGGTTTATCTGAGAGATGTTTGAGAATGGCACAAAGCTTAGGGGTGAGCAGATCTGCTAGATGATAGTATTGGTATCTACAAAACATTGCACAGACCTACAGTGATGAGTTCATACTAGCAAGATGTTTTTCTTGGGGTTTGTTCATTTAGATGTATTGAATATACCTGCTATGTGCTGGCTGCTGTGCTAGTCAGGGGATACACATGTCAAGACAGACATCCTGCTATCATGCTGAGGGGATAATTAATAAAGGAAGCAAAGGTCCTGGGGTAGGAGGGAGATTGGCATGGTAGAAAAACAGAAATGAGACCAGTGTAGCTGGAATACAAGAGGTAAGGGAGAGAGAATTAAGACAGTGTGAGCTCTATCTGGTTTCACTAAATAATCTTGGTATCTAGAACAGTGCTTGGCACATAAGAAGTGTTCGATAAATACATCTTTGAATACATGAGTGGTACTTGGACCCCAGAATCCAGTACAAATACAGACGTAAAGGCGGTGGGACTTAGAATTAGGCTTTGTGGTGGTAGCTGTGGGGTCCAGTTGTCTGCAGCTCAGATTGATCAGCAGCACCACATAGGCGTAGGCCACTGTCGTGCTGCCGTATGGATACCCAGAACTCTGATAGGGACAGTGCTGCTCTCTTCCTCATATTAAATGTTCTCTGGTAGGAGGATGGCAAACTGGGACACATCCAGAGAGAGCTGGTGGGCTAGCACTGGAGGTCCTGTAGTGGCTGAGCACATCCTCCTTAAGGACCTGATAGTTATTTTCAGGCACTTGAAGGACTATCCTGTGCATGAGGGAGTGAACTTCCCTTTATATAAACAGCAGAATCTAAAGATTGGGAAGGGAACTTAGCAGAGAGTGATGTTATTTTCATGTCAGGAAGACTGGAAAGTAGACTTGCTGCCTACTGCCCTGTCCCCTCCCCACAGCCAGGCGGTGTCAGCTGGATCAGTGATGCTCAGAATGTTGTCTGCTGGTCGGGAACTCTTCAGCCACGTGAGATCATTACAGAACCAGGGAAAGATCGGGAACTCTCAGAGAAATTAGATGGTGTCATGCCATTCTCACTGTGTTTTACAAAAGTATGTTTGTAACATACTGTGATTTAAACAAGAAAACCCTGTTTACTTACTACCAACATTGGGCTGGATGGCCAGGTATGGGGAGTGTAAAATGTCACAGAGAGATGAAGGCTTTCCAGATGACACTGGGTCTGATTTTCTGATTTACTCTCATCTCTCCAAACTTCTGTCCCTTCCCAGTTTTCCTTGTGATGGGAAAAAACCTTCCTTCATTCTGCTTCCTTCTCAGGTTCGCCCCAGTCTTCCTCCCGCTGTGTTCTGCTGAATTTACCACCAGTGGTTCCCCTCTCCCCATTCACTTGCTCCTTCCCTCCTCCCTCCCTCCCTGCCAAGACTCTCTCTTGTCCGACTTGCATTTTGGACCTGGGCCTGGGCGTTCTTGTGGCTCCTTGTGTGCCTCACTCAGCAGCCTCAGCTCAGGCTTCCTTTGACCCCCGCGTAGTTCATGCCCCTATGACCACCTGTTCTCCAATTCTCTTTTCATGGAATGTGGAGAGGAAATGCTTCTGACTTGCCTGTTTTTTTTTTTTTTTTAAACTGCATCTTCAGGCCTGGTGGCTTCTGAGTTTGAGTACTTCCTTTAAAAATATGCATCCCCCAAGATTCTGACCTTGGCGCCTTTATCTTCCAAACCCATGGGAACTGTCATCCATTCCCAAGGCTTCCTGTACCTCACACATTGATGAAACCAGATCTATCTTCTGAACTCCAGAGCATATTACAATTTCTCACATTATGGCACCTGTAAATGAATGTCTTCATCGTGAAATTTTTCCGTACAGAGATGACATGTGGATTTGGGGCCTCAGGTTGATGTTTAGAAGGATCTTGCTGGTAGCAGGAGGGGTGGCTTGTTTGGAGCAGGTCAGAGGTTGTGGGGGAGAACAGGAGACGTGAAGAAGTCTAGGTGAGAGTAGGTGAGGACTTGGAACCAAGGTGGTTCCAGTGGGGGTGGAGAGGAGGAGGCACGAGAAATGGCAGAGAGAGAATTACTTTGGATGGACGTGGACAAGAGGAGGAGGGAAATGGGAAGGTTCTAGAGTTTGGAATGAACCCATGTTCCATCTTTGGTGGGCAGTACTGGTGTTGCTGAAGTAGGACATACAGGAGCAGGAGGAAAGGTCCATGTTCATCATAAGATGAAGAGTTGCGTTTGGAGCTCTGCTTAGTTGGGGTGCATTTGTGACATCTACAACCTCTCTGTGGCATTTACTAGTTTGATTATTTCTCCTTGAAGGATAATCTCAGCACTTGTTCAGGTGCCAACTCTAGCCAGGTACCAGCTGTGATTGTGTTACTCCATTGTGCAGTGTCTAGAGAGATTGTGCGTCGTGCCGTGCACTGGACAAGAAGTTAGTACTTCTGTCTCCATAACCAAGTTACGCGTTAAGGGGTCTGGAACTGAAGTCACGCTCCTTGTTTTCAGCTGGCCCCAGATGATGCCTGGCGTTGCCCACACTGCAAGCAGCTGCAGCAGGGGAGCATCACGCTGAGCCTGTGGACTCTGCCTGACGTGCTCATCATACACCTCAAGAGGTTTCGACAGGTAAGGGAAATGCAGCCGGGACCAAGTTTCTTACACCCCCTGTGGGTGCTGTAGGTAGGTTCTTTGGTGTTCCTGTTGATCCTCTGACCCTGTCTGGATGGTAGACATATATTTACCCCTATTTGGGTTTGTGTTTTGTTCTTTCTCAAAGCAAAATTTGAGCATCCTGTGACCCTTTAAATCTTGAATATTTTAGTTCATATTGCAGATATTTTACTTTGTTCTCGAGGTTTGCTTTAGACTTGTGAATGTTATGCTTAAATGTTGTTATGTTTTCTTTAGTATTTAAGGGGAAAAACGTAAGTAGAGATCTCTTCTGGGGGAGGTAGGATTGTGCGTCGTGCCGTGCACTGGACAGCCCTTCCCACTTCCCTCCTTTTCTTGTCCATGTCCTTCCAAAGTAACTTGTCCTGCTCCCAAGGAGCTATTGTATAGTTGGGGAGATGAGTCAAAAATATAAATATATACAAAGAAGCTCTGCTGTTTATTGTATTACTTCGTGATTCATCTTTTCCAAAAAGGCTATTCCCTGAGTCCAGGATTGCTCTAGACAGCCCCACTGTAGGAGAGGTAAATGGGAGGTGAGCATTGGCAGAATCTGTGAGGCCGGCTTTAAGGTTTGTCCCTGAGAGATGAGCAGGTGTTTTCCAGGTGAGAGGAAAGCAGGGGTTCACACTGGTAGTGGCAGAAGGAGCAGTGTGTGCAGAGCCTGGGCCCAAAGGAGCGCAGCACTTGGAGGGGCTGAAAGTGGGCCAGTGGGGCTGCGCTGCGGAGCATGGGATGGTGGTGAGAACTGGGATAGGAGCAGGGCTTCTTGTCCAAACAGACCCTTAGAGGCAGTGTCGCATTCTGGCGAGGTCTTTGAGCAGAGAAGCAGCACTACTCAGTGTTTGTTTTTAAAAGATCAAGAGAAGCCGCAAGAATGAAGGCAGGGAGGCCTGGAGGAGGCCCCTGCAGTCATCCCGGAAGGCCATTGCTGGCTTCAGGTGGAGTCTTGGCCTGGAGATGGGAGGTGTGAATAGATGGAGAGGTGTTGGGCTCCAAGGAGGCAGAGAGGAAGAGGTGACATGTGCTGGGTCCCCATGGCTGGGGTTTTCCCCACCAAGGCTCAGAGTTGAATTCCTGTGGTAGAGAAGGATGACATTTCCCTGCTTACTACTGGGCTCTGCAGGTGGAAGCCTGGTTGAGGGTTTGGACCCCAGCCTTTTCTGACTCCCTGCTCCTTTGCTGTTGTTTCCCTTGACGTCATATCTACGTCCTTTCAGAAACCCAGACCCAGAAACGCAACAGCGTCTTTCACTTCTTTCTGGGCCTTCTCCTCTAGGCAGGCACTTCTGTGTGGCTGTGGTTGTCTCCCCCTGACTCCTGATGTGTCTCCTTGTACCAGCTGTCACCCTGCCAGCGTAGATGCTTTGCTACTCTCCAGTGGTCTCAGTTGCAGTGTCTTTGGGTTGATTTCCTGATTGTCGCCACTCTGCCCCTGTAACTCGTTCTATGTGCTGCTCACACAGTTCTTCACCCATGAGTTGGGAGACATCTCCTCCCTCATAAAAGCCTCAGCGTGTCCCTTTAGCTACAGAATAAGGCCCACATTCCTCAGCCTGGCCTTCCTGGCTCTCAGGACCCTCTCTCCCTTTCGCTTGTGAGTGCTTTCCTTTCCTTGGTAGAGTCGAGCTCCTTGGGAGAGGCGTATCTAGGCCTGGTTAGTTTTAAAGTTCCTATGGACACAGGACACATGCAGTAAATGTCTGTTCAACTAGTGGTTGGTGTCAGGGGGATTTTCCATGGGCTTAATGGAAAGTGCAGGTTGACCAGCTGTCAACTAACTGAACATGTCAAACTAAGTCAGCATGAACTTTTAATGCACTTGTTGGAGGAGGTGGGGAGGAAAGGGATGCTGCTTAATGACTTCTGTGCAAGGTCCTGGGTCTTACCCTTCAAGTGGTTGTCACTGTTGATTTTCATGCCTCTGACAGGTATTAGGGTGAATCTTGTGAAATTATCAATTTTTTTGTAAGGAAAAAACCTAAAAACCCTTAGTAGATAAGGAAATGAAGACTCATGGAGGCTCATTTACCCCCAGTGGTTAGGCCACTTTTAGTCGTGTTAAAACTGGTTCTTCCAACTGCTTAAAACTGTTCATCTATTATCCTATTTTATCCGTGTCTTGGGAACTACGTCAGTGATTAGGGTCCACATTCCATGCTCACCTGATTTGCCATCTGCTTATATTAAAATATCATCAGAACTTGTTTTTCTTCTTGCAACAGGAAGGAGACAGGCGTGTGAAACTTCAGAACATGGTCAAGTTCCCTTTGACTGGCCTGGACATGACTCCTCATGTGGTCAAGAGAAGCCAGAGCAGCTGGAGTTTGCCATCCCATTGGTCCCCGTGGAGGCGGCCCTATGGACTCGGGAGGGACCCTGAGGACTACATCTATGACCTGTATGCTGTGTGCAATCACCATGGCACCATGCAAGGGGGGCACTACACAGGTCTGCAGTGCGAGAGGCCCGCGTGTCTGTGCTCACGGCTCCTTCAGGCGGGTGTTGCTTGTGACAGGGTGACGTGGCTTTAGAACCTCCCTTTCTTTTCCCGTGGGCAGGGTGCCTCTGTGAGGGCAGTTTCATGCCACAGGTCTCTCCCCAGAACTCTTCCTCTTCCTCCTGAGCTGGAAGGCGCAGCAGCTACCAGGCCTGAGTGGCAAGCATGTGTCCTAGCACCGTCCTCTCTGCCGAGGAACTGCCCTCGCGCCCTGGCTCACACTCCCCAGTTTAGGTTTTGCTCTTCTTCTGAGGTCCTAGCTTCTCCCTCACTTAGGGTGATTGTGAACTGCTCTTACAGTGTCTTCATTTACTTACCTTTCATTTATAAAAGCAGCCGTGTTCATCATGTGAAATTTAGAGACTAGAAAGAACACTATCATCTGTGGGTTGATCCCTTAAGCAACCCTTGCTAACATGTTAAAAAACTGTGAAATGTGCATAACAAAATTTACTGTGTTAGCCATTTTCAGCATACAGTTGGGTGGCATTAAATATACCCACATTGTTGTACAGCCATCGTCACTGTCCTTCTCCAGGACTTGTTTCATCTTTCCAGCTGAAACTCTTGTCCTGTTATATAGTACTTTCCATTCTCCCCTCCCTGGCCCTGACAGCCCCCACACTCACTTGTCTCTTGAATTTGACTGTCATAACTACCTCCCGCAAGTGGATTTATACAGTGTTTGTCCTTTTGTGGACTGGTTCATCTGTGTTGTAGCCTGTATCAGAATTTCCCTCCTTTTTCACATTGATTAGTGTTCTAGTGTGAGCAGGAGCCCCCTCACACATGGCAGCTGTGTTTTCCAGGGAGTTGGTGCTGTTATTCTACACTGGTGTGTGTGGTTCAGTCGAACGTTAATTAAACACCTCATATTTAGCCTGCAGTGAGCTCTATTACACTAGAAATGAGTAGGTCCCAACCTCCATCTTCCAGGAGTGTCATCAAACAGGGGAAGATGTAGAGACAAAAAAAAATTTTAAAAGAGCCATAACATAGCCAGGCACAGTGGTGCATGCTTGTAATTCCAGTGGTTTCAAGAGGCTAAGGCAGGAGGATTTCAAGTTCAAAGATAGCCTCAGCCATTTAGTGAGTCCTGAACAACTTAATGAGATGCTGTCTCAAAATAGAAATAAAAAAGGATGTGGCTCAGTGGTTAAGCACCCCTGGGTTCAATCCCTGGTACCCACCTCCAACCCCCTCACTTCCCACAAAGAAAAGGAGCCATCACGTATAGTAGGTTCTGTGGTAAAGGTGTGTTCTGTGGTGAGCAGTGGGCTGAGGTGGGGTGCAGGAGCTGCACGTACCACAGTGGCCCCATACGTTTGTATCATTTAATGATGTCAGAGTTGTCTTTGTGGAACTAGGTTTCCAGGATGTTCAGACGACAGAATTGCCTAATGTGTTTCTTGGAACATATTCCTGTCGTTCAGCAACACATGACTGTATGGTCATCCCCCATTGCTGAGCATCTATATTATTTCTGGCTTTTAACCTTTAATCTAATAAGATGGACATCTTTCTGTATATGCACTTTTTCTGAATTTTGATTCTGTGTTTCCTTGAGATTGAGTCTCAGAAGTGGAAGTGCTGGGCTAAAAGCATGCATGAACCATGTGGAGGCCAGGCAGACCGTAGGGCTTCTTGTTTGGACATCTGTTTGTGTGAAGGTTGAAATGAGGGTGATTTGTTCATTTGGTATAGCTGGATATGGTTTCCAAGACTCAGATTTCTGCATTCTTTATACTTGTTGTATTTCACCCATACTTCTCAGGGATTTTATTTCTTCATCAACTCGGTCGTTTATGTTACAGTTGCCTACCTTGATTTTTAAAGGTAGTGGAGATGAAGGCAGGTTGGTCTCTTCCAATTGGTATTTTAAATCCCCGAGACTCTCCCTAGAAGCCCACCCTCCCTCCCATCAGCATGGTGGAAGCAGGTCCTCTCATGCTCCTTTCTTCAGCCTGCTTTTCCCCCCAATGGGAGGGTAGGAGGTCAGGAGAATGACTGGATGCAAGAGACTTCTTGTTTTTTGATTTTACTTTTTTGGGGGAACTGGAGATTGAACCCAGGCTTCGCACATGGTGAGCAAGTGCTGTGCTACTGAGCTCCATCCTCAGCCCTGCAGTCTCTTGTTCTTGAAACCTGTTTAGTTCAAGTTCTTTAACTATTTCAATATTGTAGGCAGCAGTTATTTGTGAGAAGACTGTTCCCAGCTTAGTGAGATGCTGTCTCATGATGGAGTGGTTTGAATTGCCTTGAAGCACTTGCAGGGAGAAACAGAAGGTAGGGAAGTTCCAGTCAAGCAAAATGTTAGTTAAATGCTTAAATGTATTTTACCTTTGTATTTTGGCTTAAGCAAGCCCAATTTAAATTGTGATGTTTTATTTGGTGTCTTGCATGTTTTGGGTTTCTGTTTCATGGGGGCCCCCTCTGTTAAGGTTGTGTTGAGTTGAATCGTTTCTCTTGTGGCATTACTGTAATATCTGTGTTCTTGGACACTGAGCTGTGGAATCATAGATTCATGGATCTTGAAACAGAGAGGGACTTAGAGGTGATTTAACTTTACTAATTACCTGATGTAGTCATGTCTTTGCCAACATCCCTGATTGCTGTTCATCCAACTTCAGCTTTGGTAAAGATGCCGTTTTCCATTTAGAGCACTGTTTATCAGGAAAATGTCGACTGGCTTGTTAGCATGCTTTCTAGCAAGAAATTATTGGGAAAAATAGGACAGTGATAGATTTTATCACATCGTGTTGCTCTTTACATAGAACAGACTTTGGAAAATGCCTGAAAAACCTAGAGGCAGTATAGTTTAATGAAAGCAGTTCTGGTTGGAAGCTGGACCCATCTTCCCAGCTCTGTGGCCTTGGCTATGTAGCCTACTCTGACTTGGGGACCATGGTGGGACCACGGTGGTGTGCAGGACGCAGGCCTGTCTTTCTCACAGGACGTGTTCCCTGGGAGGTGCTCAGATATTTTTGTTATTTCCCCTTTCCCATGCCTAAGCCACATTGTTGCTCTCCTGGTATACAGAATGTTAGAGTACATCTCAAATACCCCAGCACTGTGGGTTAAGGGCATTCTCTTGTTAAGTTTTCATTTGGAGTGTCTGTTCTGATGTGTTTTTGGTTTTGCACTGGGTCTAGCTGTAATTATGTGGTTTGTGTGTGGCTAACTTGTGCAAGGATCTAGAACAGAGCTTCTCAAATCATCTGCGATAAAGACCTTGTTTTTTCTATTTTAAAATTCCAATCCTTCACAAGCCAGCTCTTTTTGTAAAAATATAGCAAAACACTATGGCAGTACTGGATTGCTATGAAAGTTTTTGAATGCTTCTCCATTTTGGGGACAGCACCAATCTCCTGCCACAATTTGAGTAGCACTGGCCTAGGAAACACCTCAGAAGGTAGGGCTAGGAAGAAAAGCAAGTAGAATTATTTTGTAAATAACATTGTTTTCTCATTAGTGAGTTACTGTGCTGCCTTAGTTTCCACACCGTGATGCAGAGTAGACCAGAATTAGAGCACAATTATCTGTCCCCTTCTCTTGGATGTCTCCCCACTCCTTACAGTTCTAACTCCCACTTATCGCCACCTCACCAGTGGGTGATGTATACATCAGGCCTGACCTGACACCACGCGAATGCCGTTTTTATAGCTGTTTGCTGCGTGTATCTCCATTTCTCTCCTCTTCTGGGTCTTGATGAGTTCACAGCTGCAGAGGACTTTCTTCCCCACATTTATAAATTCTTCCTCTGCTCTTCATTTGAGGACCTGTTTGGTATAGTAACCCTTCCCTCTCTGGGTCCCTTTCATCTCTTATAGTGCCATACTTAGAAAAGTGTGTGGTCTGTTAAGGGTTTACTCCTGGCGCCTCTCAGGACCTTAGGTGCCCTGTCCTTGGGTATACTAAGTCTGTTTCAGCATCCAGCTAAATGTTCTGGCACTCATTTATTCTCGCTCCAGTAAACGGATATTTTTAGGAAATGTGATAACAACGTGCCTTTTTGGATCCAGCTTATAAGATCCTTTGATATATCCTTTCAGGATAACTTGGTTTTGAGAATTTATTTTATTTTATTTTATTTTTTTTTGGTGCAGGGGTTGGAACCCAAGCCTTGTGCATGCTATGCATGCACTCTACCTCTGAGCTACAGCCCCGGCACCAAACTCTTTCAAGTTTTTGTTTTTTCTTGCTGGTACTTGAACGTGCTTTATTTCTCCCTGAGCTTGGGATTTGAGCTGGGAGAGGGCCTTGTGCCTTCATGAGCTTGTGTATTCTCAATTTGCCAGGGACCCTCTGTGGAGCGCTGTTGTGTTGCCCCCTAGGGAGGCAAGGCAGGGCAGGGGCTGAAGCTCAGGCTCCATTATCATATAAACCTGAACTGAAGTTGACTCTGTACTTCAGCAAATGCATGCGGGTGGATGTGCTGGGTAGTCTTTTTAAGCCTCTATAAAATTGGGAGTAATAATAAAACAAATCTCAGGATTAAATGAAGTTCTTGGTATACAAATGTTGAATATTAGATACTGGGTTAGTAGTAGTATTTCTCTTAATATTATTTTATATCTCTCATAAACACGAAATATTGTAATATGCTTATGTCAAGATTTTTTTAAAAAAATATTTGTTTTAGTTATACATGGACACAATATATTTATTTATTTTTATGTGGTACTGAGGATCGAACCCAGGGTCTCATATGTGCGAGGCGAGCGCTCTACCGCTGAGCCACAACCCCAGCCCCTTATGTCAAGATTTTTAACCCTGGAACTATTGACATTTTGACTGGGTACTTCTGTGGTGGGGTGCTGTCCTGTACATTGTTGATAATTAGCAGCATCCCCAGATGCTGGGCACCTGCCCACCAGGTGCTGGGCACTTCCCCCATCCCTCTTCAGTTGTGACAGTCAGAATGTCTCCATTCTTGGCTAAATGTCTCCTGTAGGGAAAAATTGTTCCTGGTTGAGACCCAGTAGTTTAAATAAATAAGTATATTGTGTTTTCTAAGGTGAAATAGAACTATATGAAATAATTTGGAATTTCTTTAAACATTGTTTGAGTGTGATATGGAATTTGGATTTATTAAAAAGTTTCTTTCTGTGTTACTACGTGCAGACTTAAAAAGTTCTTGAATTAGTTGTATAAGCCAAAGTAATGGTTTCTGGATGGAATGGAACAGCTGGCATGGTCTCCTCTGGTACTGACCATGGTCTCTTTTTGGCAGCATACTGTAAGAACTCTGTGGATGGCCTCTGGTATTGCTTCGATGACAGTGATGTGCAGCAGCTGTCGGAGGACGAGGTGTGCACACAGACAGCCTATATCCTCTTCTACCAAAGGCGGACAGCCATCCCGTCGTGGTCGGCTAACAGCTCAGTAGCCGGTAAGGCTGACTGTTGTTCTTGGGCAAGTTTTTCTAGAGCAAAAGATTGTAGTTCATGGTCTAGGGGATGTCTTAGAGACTTCGTGACCGTCAGTTTGATCAAGTTAATCTTCACATTTCTCTTAGTCTGGAAACCAGCTTGATTGCAATTAAGGAAGTGGGATGGACTGTGTGGCAGCCATGGACCAGCACAGTCCACGCAGTGGTGGGCAGAGCCTGGCTCAGACAGCCTGCGCCTGTGCCTGTGGGATAAATGCACGGGGGAGTGGGTCAGTAGCCTGGCTGCTGCTTTCAGACCTTCTCCTGGGTTACCTTGGAGCATGGCCCACCTGAGCCACATGGTCATCACCCAGCATGGGTGTAATAGTCATAGTCCTCCCTCATTGGATCATTGCTTGCATTAAATTAGGTAATGGATGTGAGAACACTTTGTAAAGGGTCGATGAGTACCATTAGAAATAGTTCTTTTTTCCAATAAGATTGACTTGTTCTCTTTGGGAAGGGATTGATGACTGTAACAGATGGCTTGGATTTAGCCCGTAGGATCTAGCCTGTTATGTTAATAAGCATAGGAACCAGCACCCACCCACAAGACACATGCAGACACAAGACATAATCCAAACAAGGGCACATGTGCTTCCTGCTGTAAAGTTTGACTTTAAGAGAATGTGGCAGAGGACAAAACATGATACTGTGTTGACAGGGTAGGGTAAGGAATGGTGACCACTGATTGTCTCCAAGCCTGGGAGAGGTGAGTTCAAAGAGGCTGAAAAGATGCCTTCCTCAAGTACAATGAGCCCTGCTGAGCCAAACTCCACGCAGTGTGTAGCTGCTCACTTCCTTGACAGGAAGTGGGAACTCAGTTGCTCTGAGGCTTCCCTGGGTGCTCTACCAGAGTCAGAGATGCTCAGAAATGACATGCTCTTGTCTGCTGAGCCAGTAGTGCTGCTTCATGTAGTCAACCTCAAGAGCACTTTCTGTTGCACTATTGTATATTGAAGGGCATTTCTGGAACAAATAGGAGATAGGACTGATGGACCTGAAAGGACATGTGTGTGTGTTATTAATGTGATAACATGGTTAACAATTTCTGTCAGGCGGTGAAGCTAAGAGTAGTGCACATTGCTCCCTTTCTTCTCTGAGTCAAAGCTTTCTACAGGTGCTCAGAATAGTTGCATGCTCTGTAGATGCTTAATCCATATTAGAATGAACAGACATGAATTACTGTCTACATCCCCTCTTTTTGCCAACTCTTACGGGTCACATACTGCGTTCTGAAGTGGTCATCCCTGTGCTTGCATTTCATTCCTGTCTGTGTGCAGGAGCTGACTTCTGTTCTTCATCTTCATTGGGGTAATCAGCTCTGGGAGTTCACGGTGTCCTTAGGACACCAGATGTCCCCAGCTTGGCTTGCAGCATGTCCATGAGGGCGTGGGCAGTGCAGGCTGGCCACAGGACCCTGGCTGACCTCAGCTCCCATCTCCTTTTCTGCAGGCTCCACAAGTTCTTCCCTGTGCGAGCACTGGGTGAGCCGGCTTCCAGGGAGCAAGCAAGCCAGTGTGACTTCAGCGGCCTCCTCCAGACGCACCTCCCTGGCCTCGCTCTCCGAGTCCGTGGAGATGACTGGGGAAAGGAGTGAAGATGATGGTGGGTGTGGGTTTTGCTGATGGGTTTTCAAAACAGCAACATACAGACACAGTGCAGGGGGCCTCAGGGTTAGGAACAAAGTCCCACGGAGATCGTGGGAGAACTCAAAGTGGGTAGGAGTGGGGCTGCCTAGCTGCAGTTATGATTGTAAGAAGTAACATTGTTTATGGACATGGTCACTGGCTTTTCCTCTATGACCCAAGACTTTATACCACATCGTTATTTTCCACTTTTATGGTCTAGTGTGAGGCTGAAGCTTTAACTGTATGATAATGTACACATTTTTTTTTTTCAAAGTGCTTTTATAATTTTCAGAATGGCTGTAGGGGCTCAGTGAAGTTGTGCTTGCTCAGGGCCACCTGGTGAGTCCTAGCCTGGCAATGAGGCCCCTGACAACTTCAGCTCCAGATTTCTTTCTCTGAGCGTAATCACAATATAAAAACTGGGCAAATCTGATTAAAAACTGAACTCTGAAGCCTTCACTTACCACTTGAGTAATGGCAGGATAGACCTTGGTCCTAACAGGGACCCCAGGTGGTGTGGGAAAGATCAGGCAGCCACTGCACTGAGAGCTGGAAGGAGCAGAGGGTGAGCTCAGCCTCTGTAATGAGGGCGGTGACTCATCCTCCAGCGAGTCTCACTCTGCGGCCAGCATTTCGATCGCCATAATCTGTCTCTAGTGATGATGGATAATTCTGAGAAAATGAAATGGAGCTCAAAGCGCAGGAGGTTGGAAGAAGGTGGCAGACTAGGAGATCTGTGTCAGGGTTTCAGCTCTGCCATTTCGTCTGGCTTACCACTGTTTTATTTGTAAAATAAGAATATTGGACTATAATTGCTAAGCTCTTTCTAGCTCCTGACATTTTGTGAAAAGCCAACTAGTGAGCCTTTGCTTGTTTAGGTGGAGGTTATATTCAACACAACTTGTAAACTTAGAATTCACTGTCACTTTAATGGTAAGTCTAGATATGGGTTGCCTCGATCTATTTTTAAACAGTGTAGTTGGTGGAATCAATATCCTCTTAAGCATTATCATCATTTAATGGTTCTGGATAGTGCCCACAGAACAGAGGCTGCCTCTTAGGAATTTATGCAGTTTCTTAAATGCCACAGCTACAGTATCAAGTATGTATAAAATTCAATTTAGAATATTTTCTTTAGAAGTTTTAAGACACTGCAAACTAACATATTGTTCTAATTATGAGGGTTTTCTTTGAAAGTGTTAGGTCCCTTAGGTTTGGTGCGGATTGTATCCAAGTTTCTAGTTCTTTCCATTGAAATCTCTAGCTCTTCTCCACTTTACTAGTCAACGATTGCAGACTAACTTACAGGTGGTATTTGAGCCAAGGGGTGAGGGGTTCTGGTATTAGCTCTGCCTTTAATTATTTGTGTAATCTTGGGCAGGACTTGCCTCTGTGAACCCCAGTTGTGCTTCAGGAGGAGGAGGAAGCTGGATGAGCAGCTTCCATTTCATGAGCATCTGAAGTGCCAGGTCTTCTGCCGGGCACAGGACTTCTGAGATTTTCTTTAATCCGTACAGTAGACCAGTGGTCAACACACAGCATCCTGCAGCCGACGGGCCCTGCGGCCTGCTGCCTTTTTTCTGTAAAGTTTTTTAGAACACAGCCACGCCATTTTTTTGTTACCTATGTGGTTGCTTTTGTGCTGTGGTGGCAGAGTTGAGCGGTCATCCATGCAACCTAACATACTTCTGGTGGGCCTTTACCGGAAGTATGCTGACCTGGAGGGAGAGCCAGGAGGTACGGAGAATGGTTTGCTTACCCCTGAGCTAGAAGGTTCCTCTTTTATAGATAAGGGAACTGGGCTTCAGAAGGTTGAAGTCACATGGCTGTGACCTCAGACAGGTGACACTGAGAGTGATACTCCCGTCATTACATGTGGCCTGCTTTGGGTCCACCTTTACCTTCTTAAGATGTTACAGGAATGTTTTTGTGGGTTTAGCTTAATAGAATTCTCTCTACCATGTTTAGGTGGCTTTTCAACTCGGCCATTTGTGAGGAGTGTCCAGCGCCAGAGCTTGTCCTCCAGATCGTCTGTGACCAGCCCCTTGGCTGTTAATGAAAATTGCATGAGACCTTCTTGGTCCCTGTCTGCGAAGCTGCAGATGCGCTCCAATTCTCCTTCCCGCTTCTCAGGGGACTCTCCAATTCACAGCTCTGCCTCCACCTTAGAGAAGATCGGGGAGGCAGTGGATGACAAGGTCTCCATCTCTTGCTTTGGCAGCTTGAGGAACCTGTCCAGCAGTTATCAGGAAGTAAGTGATAGTCACAGTCGACGAGAACACAAGGCTGTGGGCCGAGCCCCCCTGGCTGTCATGGAAGGCGTGTTCAGAGACGAGTCAGATACCCGCAAATTGAACTCCAGTGTTGTAGATACACAGAGCAAAAACTTAGCACAAGGGGATCGCTTACCTTCTGTCTCCGATGCATTTGATAACAATAACCAGATTGCTTACGTGGATCAGAGTGATTCTGTGGACAGCTCTCCAGTCAAAGAAGTGAAACCCCCAGGCCACCCAGGCTCGCTCACAAAGAAACCAGAGAGCACAACCAAGAGGTCCCCCAGCTCCAAAGGCACTTCTGAGCCAGATAAAAGCTTGCGGAAGGGGAGAGCAGCCTTGGCAAGCCAAGAATCATCTCTTTCAAGTACATCTCCTTCTTCTCCTGTTCCTGTCAAAGTTTCTCTAAAGCCTTCTCGCTCTCGAAGCAAAGCGGATTCTTCCAGGGCCAGTGGAAGGCATTCATCCCCTGCTCCTGCCCAGCCCAAAAAGGAGTCGGTCCCCAAGTCCCATGATTCCACATCGTCTCCCTCACCACAGAAGCAGAAGTCAGCTTCTGCCCTCGCTTACACTGCTTCCTCTACATCTGCCAAAAAAGCCTCAGGCTCTGCCACCAGGGGCTCCTACCCTCCTGGGAAGAACAGGACTTCAGACCGGACCTTGAGTAGGGAGGGCTCCAGACAAAGCCTGGGATCCGACAGAGCCAGTGTCACCTCCATCTCCAAACCCAGCTCCCCTCGGGTGAGCCAGGCCAGAGCCGGGGAGGGCAGAGGTGACGGCAAGCACGTGCGCAGCTCCTCCATGGCCAGCCTGCGCTCCCCCAGCACGAGCGTGCGGTCTGGTCTGAAGAGGGACAGCAAGTCTGAGGATAAGGGGCTGTCCTTCTTCAAATCAGCCTTGAGACAGAAGGAAACTAGGCGGTCGACGGACCTCGGCAAGACAACCTTGCTGTCTAAAAAGACAGGGGGCAGCTCTGTCAAGTCGGACAGTAAGAGTGCCAGGGATGACAAGGCCGAGAAAGGCCACCAGCCTCCAGGCCCCCAGCAGCCAAATGCACATGCAGTTGGAAAGGAGCAGCTTGTCTCTAAGGACCCTGCCTCCGCTAAACATTCCCTGCTCTCTGCTCACAAGTCCAAGTCTTCCCAGCTGGATTCCGGACTTCCCTCATCTCCCAGCGGCAAGCAGCCTGCTGAGAAAGCCTCCAAAAAGTTACCTTCTAGCATGCAGACCTCTGCACGGCCTTCTCAGAAACCTCAGTGACGTTCCGCAGCCTAAGTGTTCTGTCTGTAAAGATGTTTATTTATTTAGCACCCCTCCTCTCCCACCAAAGCCCTCTATGCTTTTGTTTTGTTATTTTTGGGGTCATGTGCCTGATTGTGTGTGCCTGCGCGTGCGTGAGTGTGTGTTTGTATGCAAGGAGAAGTCAGTTGTAAATTGTCAAAAGCGTCGCCTTATTCTGCCATTGAACCAAATAACAGCCATAGGCAAAGCATTGATACCAGGCTAACTGGAGTAATTATAGACAATACCCGGAGAGTCCCTTTAGCAATTGTATATATTTCTTTCTAGAGAACTCTAATGACTTTCATTGGACACTAGGGTCTTGAAACCTGTGAACCAGTTAAGCTATCATTAGTGTGTGGAAGGGTGAATTATTTGACTTGGGTTTCATCTGAGCAGGATTTGTCCACACTGCGGATTGTCGAGTGGCACCAGGAGCTCTAAAAACTGTGACAATAACATATGAAACAAACCGAGATAAAACTGTTGCTTTCTGCACTTGTGCCCCATTTACCAGTCTTTGTAAAGGGCAATATTTTAACACTAATGTTTCTCAGGTATCTATACTCAGCTAGTCCAGGATGGATGTGCACAGTAAATGGATTAAAGAGGAAGGTGACATGTGGGTGACTGTGTCATTTCTCCTACTGCCACAGAGACATTACAGAGGTAGAAGCAAAGTCTTAGACTACTTTTATCTCTGCAGAGGTGTGCAGCACCCTCACCTGTCTTAACTCTTGCGATGTGTTCCAAGAGGTAGCAAATTGGATAGCCAGGATCCAGTCACTAATTAAATTTTTTTCCTTCTACGTTTGCTAGCTAAGTCCATTTGGATTTTGAACTGTAGCAGAGCAGTTAACACCTTTGAAAGATTCCTGGAAAAAAATGCATTCTAAACTGGAGGCATGAATCCTACCATTCTCCTGTGGTATTGCTTTTTCTGTTAGAAGCTGAAGGCTCCATGCTGCCCCCATTTGCATACTTGTGTCCCCTCATCTCATAGCTTGAAAAGGAAAGAAGTTGCTTCCTGCCAAGAGTCAGTGATGGTGTGTGGAAGCAGTGTGTGACACAGTATTACAGATGCACTTTGGATCCCGCTTGCCAGTTTTCGTTCTGACTGCTTTTCAGTAACTCATTTATATCTTCTTTGTGCTGAAGACGTAATCGCACACCCAGACCTCACAAGCGGGGTTTGGAGTGTGTTCCATCTGGCAGTGTCAGTGCAAACTGCATTTCTTATATAGAAAAAGGAGCACCTCATAGAAATAGCACAGAAAAGCAAATCTATAGTTTTTCAAGCTCTCTGGAGGTCTCCTGGTAATCATTTCCTGCTTCAATTTTAGCTTTTGTTTTATTTGCTTTTTAAATATAAGGAGAATCATAATCCTGATTCTCCTTGAATAGCATTTGTCACTTTGCCATAAAATATGCTAAGTTTATGTTAGAATGCTAAGTTTATGTTGTTATTTTTTTTTATTATTGTTGTTGTTATTATTTTGGTCATAGACTCTTCAGGTTCTTCCTGAACTCATGGTGCACAGATTTGTTGATAGCCTTCCTTTTCAGTATTGCTGTGTATGAAGTAACGACAACACATGCATGCATAGCTGTGAATTCTGCCCTCTTTTTTCTTTCTTTTATTTTTTTCCATGAATACCTCTTGGGAACTGTTTCCAGGAGATTACTTAACTTTATTTTGCTGCTAATTTGAGCATTAGCTGGTAACTTGCAAGGAGCCATTATGTTGAGGGTAGCTGGAATTTTCGACCCTTGCAGTGGTGAAGACTTGCTTATTCCACTCGTGAAGGTTACTGTAGTGCTCCACGTAACTCATTCAGCATGAGCCGTCACCCTGGCACCGAGCCCTGTACTAGACACTTCACTAGGTGTTGTCCTTGTGCTGTGTGGATTCAGTGGTTTCCTGAGCAGCGTTGTCCTGTGCTGTGGCCTGACTGCGGGGCTGGCTGCCTTTGATACCACCTCACCAACAGCCCCGCCCGTGTCAGCCACTGCTCTGGTTTTCCTGTATTGCTTTTATTTCCTGAAAAAGATGCACAAATGTGGGATCATCAATATCAGGAATTGAATGTTTGTCTAATTTGAACCTGTTGTCTTTGTTAGCGGGTAGATTTCATTTGAAATCTATCAGAAGCTCTAAAGTAGTCTTAGAATTATTTTTTGATTAGGCAGAGGGTTTTAATAACACTTTTTTTCCATAGTCAGTTAAGCATTAATAGAAACTAGTTTGATTCTTACAATGGTAAATATTTTTATTCGTGAGTCCTATAGGAATGGATTTTCCATTATGTGTAATGCCTTTAAGGAAAAAAAAAAAAAAAAAAAACCTCTACAAATCTCTTTAATTTTCCATGGGATCTAGAAATAAAATTTCTATAATATAATAAAATCTATAAACTATATGTCTATGGAATTTAGTCCTTGCTTCAGGTTTAATTAAATAGAAAAAAATGCCAGGAAGTATTATGGCATTGGCCAGGCATCGTTAAGCTTTCTATTTCCAGGGTTGGTAAACAATGAAAATTTCATTATTCCTAACGACTAGTTACAACTTTAAGCCACAGAAAAGGAAATTTTTCCCCAAAGTTTGAAGGTGCTCTTTTAGGTGGGAGTATTGTTACTTGGTTCAATTTAGTTCTTTGTTAGGGTCAAGGACTTAGTGTTTCTTTCTTTCTTTCTTTCTTTTTTTTAATTCTCAGTGATATTTGGCACAGTGATCATTATATGCTTTGGGGTTAAAATCATCTGCTAAGGGTCGTGGGTCTGGGTTTCTGGTTGACACCTCGATGGGCCTGATGACAGAAGTCCTTTCCTTGTAGGCACCACGTAGTCACCAACAGTAGGGTTGCATTGGGAATGTTTGCTTATTTTAAAAAATTATTCTTGATTTCTCTTTCTGTAAACATCCAGTGCACTGGGCTGTCTCAATTCTTAAGACAGCCCTGTGCCTCACCTTTGTTAACCCCCTAGAGAATATGGAAGCACAAGGAAACTGAGGTGCCCTTCCTGGTAGGCCCTCTCCTGCCTTTTGTATTTTCTCATCCTAAAAGCAGCCAAACTGAAAGTACATCATAGCACGCTGGCCCGGTAGCAGTGGAATTGGTTGTTTGTGGTGTGCTGAAATGCTGTAATTGTCTGTGAGGCTGCCCGAGCTCTTTTGTAATCCTTCTTTCCAGCCTTCATTCATTCTGCAAATGTTCACTAAGGGCCTGTTTTGTGTTTAAAGACCTGCTGAAGCTTCAGGAATTTGCTGTAGCCAAAGAGCCCTGACAGCACAGCTCATGAGGCTGGGAAGGCTGTCGTGGGACGGAATGGCAGTCCTCTCGACAAAAAGATCTGTTGGATTCTGGCTCTGGCTAAGGCTCATGGTCCTCTTGAGCATGTTTGTTTTGTCTGGAAACCAAAAGTGCCCTTCATCTCTGCAGACATCCTGCTCTTCGATTTGCTGGTTCAGGCTGAGCTGCCTCTGCTATTGGAGGACTTGAAAATCCAAGTCACTTTGCATTAGAATTTGGTCATCCATTTGTCTTGAGGTGGATATTGGGATTTTTCTTTGGGTTTGGGGAATTGTCATCCCTCTAAATGAACTATCATGAAAACGTCAGGAACAGTAGTGGCAGCTTAGGGCAAGTGGAGCAGAGAACAGTGAACAAAGCTTATTTATTTCAGAGAAACACGTTTTTAGAAGTAGATGGACATCTGATGTTACATTTCATTCTGACAAATTCCTGAACAGCTGAAGTTATTGTTTCCTAGGTAAGTTGTTATTGGATACGAAGATAGTGTTTCTGGGTTGAATTTTTGAAATAGTATGCAAATCATAAGCACAGTTTAAAATGTATTCTGAAGGCACATTGAAGCTTATATTATTTGGAATTGAGAAGGGTGAAATTTGTTGACAAACCAGTGCCTGTTGTAAACACAAACAGACAGACATAGCTGTGAGTGTGCATGCCGTCTTTGTCTTTAATTTCATGAAGGCAACATTATTGTTAAACCTGACTGCCTTTTTTTGGGGGGGGGGCAGGGGAGTCCAATGCCTTTATTTAACAGAACGCCCAGTGTCGCCCAGTGTCTCACGCTGTCTTTGGATCAACTCCCCAAGTGTTTGTTTTTGCAGCCACATTTTGGGCATGATCACTCATGATTCCCCCAGTAATGGAAAAGGTCTTGCATGCCCTCCATCTAATCCAGAAAGCATGCTCTTTCTACCTATGCAAGCAACCAATAAAGAAAAGACTACACTAAATGTTAAGCATTAAAAAAAAAAAAAAAAAAGCAACTCTTAGATTATGGAGCTCTATTTTTGAATTTGTAATTTTTCAAATGTGGCTTAATCCTCAGTGTAGATGAGCATGAATGTGATCTCTTGGTTTGCTTCGCATCTATTTCCCTTTGCCAATTTTTTTTTTATTATTGGTGAGATTGTATGTAAAATAATAAGTATTTTGGAAGCAGGAGTGGAATTGGAGATACTGAACATACACTGGTGTATATACTGTATTTAGCCTGAAGACTTTCCTAAAGTATTTTGTTCTAAAAATAACCTGCCATTTTCTATAGATTTTAATTTTTTATATCTTCTAGGGTTCTATCGTGGTCACAAGGAAAGAATGTGGCTTCAAATAGTGCTAACAATTTTAAAATGCTTTTGTAGAGACTTGGAGCTGTTTTGGAAAGCTGTGGAGCTTCCCACCCACTGGTCCCAGTGAGAACAAGGCTGTGGAATTTATGATAGTGTTGTGCAGTGGATTCTGATCTAGATCCATCTCATATTCATTTAAAAGCAGTGTTTCCCAGTGTGGAGGAGAAAGGGGTTTATGGCAGACTTGAGAGCCGCTTCTGAATGACTCATCTGAGATTGTGATACCCAGTGTTTACTAGAATCATCTAAAGAACTTTTAAGCCTGGGACTCCTCCCGAGCTTTTGATCTAGGTAGTGTAGGAGCCTGTCCCAGGAACCACCATTACAGCTCGTAGGTGTTTCTGATTTGTAGTTGGAATTGAGAACCACTGCGATACACCCTCCGTTTGCCGAGAATTATGGTGATAATCACTGCCATATGAAGTCTCAGGAGTGATACCAGTTGCTCAGTTGTGTTAGGGAGGAAAATATCAACCTCCTGTTTGGAATATGAGGCCTTTCTGATTCCAGGCCTGATTCGGGAGGTGGACAGCTTGGCATTTCCCAGCCTGGTGGGAATTGGTGGTCTTGGGGTCTGCATCTTTCTCCAAAGTCTCCCTACCAGATTTCATGGTGGATCAGAAACCAACCCACTGAGGAGAAGGGAAGTTCCTCCAAGTGAGACTATTTGGGAGAATTAAAAACACACACACACAAAAACAACCTTTCTAGCCTTGGAAGACCTGTCCCTGCTTTTGATAGAACGGTTGCCTTTTTGTAGTAATTGAAATAGCAAACCCCAGGCTGCTGTACTCAACTCATTCTCTATTGTAGCTCGCTCTTACCCAGAACGTAGTTTCAGAAATTCTTTTTAGTTTGAAAATGAATGTGAAACATTTTACTTGGAATTTTTTTATTTTTGTAACCCTCATTGCAATTTTTTTCGTGTAACTCAAGAAATACTCATCCAAAAACTTGGCAGTATGTTACCTATGGAGGCATATGACATTTAGTTTTAATCTGCGGTGAGCTGAATGCACTTCAACATCTTCAAAATAATCTGCTGGGCTCGGGTGGTTTCATCCTGTCAAGCATTATGCTGCCTACAAAACGAAAAGAAACATAATTTACCTGGTATTTTCAACATTTCAAGGAGTAAAGATAACAAGGAAATGTTTCTTTAGAAAGGCCTCCCAGAGGAGTGAGCTCTGTGGCAATTGGTAAGACGCAATATGAAATTTCCTAGGTGCTATTCTACACAGTGAGGTTTCATTAAACCAAGGGGAAAGGCAATTATGGTATTACCCAAGTTGAAGTTCTCTTTGAAGGCCTTTCAGGTATGCATTTGTGTTCAGGTATGGATTTGCCCACCAACTGTGCCTCTCACCACTGGTTAAAACTGAATTCAAGTCTCATTACCAGAGTAGTTTCTTGGTTGAACTTTTCCATATTTACGCTGTAAAATCTGCATGTATATCACTGTACACAAAATGCTTCGGTATTGTTCACGCACCGTCCATAGTTCTGTGTAATTTTCTTTAGTTATACAGAAAAATGTAAGGCAGGATGTCTTTCCTAGAGGCTGGAAGAAAAGTGTATCATACATTTTAAATTATTTTAGGCCAGTGCATGAGATGTGTCACTGACTTCTGTTATTTATTTGTATGTTTTATTATTCAAGGTGTATGCACTTTTAAGAAGCAAAATTTATATTTTTATGTTTAAAACGTTTTATTTCTGAAACAGGAGTTGATTATATAGTATACAGTTGGAATTAAGAGAAAAGTGGAAAATGTAACAAAATATAATAAATTTATTACGTGATGCCCTCTTCAAGCCACATTCCTCTTTTCTCCCCCTTGCCAACCAGTATGTATTTGGTGTTGACTAATGATATTTGCACTACATCAGTCTATACAAAATGCCTCAAAATTGCCATGTTAAATGTCCAAAAGCAAGTTACAGGATACGTACAAAGACCCTCTAAGTAAAATTACAAGAAAAGGCGCATATCCACGAGGATATAATCTGCAAAGTGATTGTTATTCCCGTTTCCTCCCCGATGATCTGAGGTGTTTTGTCCTGGGCCAGGGAGCTGGACCAGAAGGAACTCACCTTCTGACTCTGTTCCAACAGACTTTTCAAAGTTTCCTATTGTTTTTCCTCTCCTACCAGATGTTTATGATAGGAAGAAATGGCAGCATAAAAGGGACCATCCATTTCTTGGTCCTCTCCTACTCCCATGTGTTTAGAATCTTGGTTTTTTCACTATCCTGCTCTGAGGATGTGTCCTTCCTATCCTTCCAGACAGAACTCCTTGCTGAGGATGTCACATCACTTATGACCACTTGGGGGCAGTAGAGATCACCATTGTCAAATGTATTTAAAAACCCCAGTCTGCAGGTGCTTAGCCTCTGTTCTCTGAGTGTGGCAATGCTAATTCCATATGAAATGAGAAAAGCAGCATCAGTGAGCAGGATTTCCCTTCGGGTGAGTACCAGCCATCCCATGTTCCTAGAAACTGGTGAATACAGATCATAGAGCAGATCTTGTTTTCCTAAAGATGTTATTATGGTTTAGGGCAGGAACGGGGAGATGGTATTTCTAACCAAGGACTAGTGTGAGCCACATCTGAAAACCAGAGGTATAGATGGCACTTACAGCTTCTCTTGTTTTAAATGAGGCAATTTTACTTTAGGTTTTGTTAGTTTAACCCCACAGTACAATGATTATTCAAGAGGCTTCACTGTGCCTAAAAGTGTTCACATGTCACAAAATATATAGATTTGATAGTTATACAGATATTCGAGGATCACTTTGTATGTCTCCTTAGAACTTGGAGGGTTACTTTCAAATACTTGGTGTCTCTGAACACTTCTGTGCCTTTCAATCCTTCAAGAAAGGTGTGACAAAGCCCCTTGCCCTGGACCCAAGTTTCTGAGTGTTCAAGTGCCCCAGGAGTGATCTGAGGCCTGACTCGGCCGGAATGGCTGGAGGTCTGTCCCCAGCCCCGGCACCTGCTCCCTGTCCCTAGACAGACTCCACGGATCTCGGGATCGGGGGGTTATCTTGCTTTTCCTCTGTGGCCCGTTCCTCTCAGCATCTCCACATGGCCCTGATGGTTGGCCTCTGGGTAGGTTGCACCCTCTCAGCAGAATCCTTTGGGATTCAGTCTTGATTTGGTCTGGTCTTGGCCATCCAAGTTTTTCGCACTCTGCCAACATTTGCTGCACAAAGTGGGGACAAGGGTTCTTTTTTACCCAACGTGATGAAATTTGGCACATGTAACCCAGTGGCCTTGCACCCCGTTTTCAGGGGTACGTTAGGCCTGCTCTTTGGATTTATAGCAGCCCTATTTTTCTTGAGTGTGGGAAAGTGGTATAAACGAGACCACAGTGATTAGTCCAAGTCAGGCCTCCTTGCCTCTGGTGGAACCTTGGGCATGTGACATCCTCTCTCTCTCTCTTGTGCCTTCCCTTTGTTTAGGAAGGACCCATAGCACCTGCAGTATACGTATCCAGTTCAAGGGACATGGTGACGGTGTCAGTTATATCTGTCCTCTTGGGGCATGGAAGGCATTGGGGATGGAGCAGTGTGACTGAAGATGGACTGTACTGGCCTCAGGTTCTGAGTCCACAAAAGTTTGCACAGAGAAGGTGTCAATTTGCTATCACACCCAGAATTGAGTCCAGGCCCAGAGTGGTTCCTTAGTAAATGTTCACATTTGCTCAATCAGTGGGTTGACTGCTTAACCCTTTTGCGTTGACCTTCCTGTCTGGAAGATGGAGAATAAAGGTACTTGCATCATCCGGTTATGAAAAGCTTCAGTGGGAATGAGGCTTAAAGGATGGAGCACGGTGCTGAGCTCCGAGGCAGGGCTGGGCAGTGGAGGAGAGGGCAGTGGAGAATGACTCATATTCCAGGCAGGAAAAAGTGCTATGCTTTCTGGAAACCTGCTAGAATGCAGGGCAGGAAGCAGCGAATGAAATGGGTGCAGGAGGGACATTTTATGACCTGCTACATTTGTTCTGAAGTAAATGACAATCCAGGGTGAGATTTTAATTTAGGAGAGAGACGATATCCATTTTGTGCCATAGCATGGTTACCATGACAACAACATGGCGTCACCAGAGAGCCTGGTTAGCAGTGTGTGCCAGAAATCTGGGTGCAGGGTAGGAAGGCAGACCTAGAGCCTGTTTCTCAAACACTTGGCCCACTGCTGCTAGAGCAGTGGACAGGCGATGTGCTCACCTAACGTGCATACCGCTGGTCACCAGGCCTGTGACCTTGACTTGTTGGCTGGACAATCAGGACAGGTTACTCAACTTCTCTGTGCCTCAAAACCTGCACCTGTAAAAGGATATCTTTGTGACCATTGTGCAGCTTAATTGGGGAGGTTGGTTTATTTATATTTAATGTAGTTTTGAATGTATTTGGTTTTATCTACATATTTATCCATACTATATTAGAATTGTTTATTATTTTAATAGTACTTCTCAGCCTCTGAAATTCATTCTTTGGTTCGTCATCCCTCTCCCCCAGTATAACGTAGTAGTTCCCATGACAGCAGAGTCTTTGGTCTGTCTTTCCTCCCATATGAGTCTAGTTCTGAAGGCTTTCAGCTCTGCCTAACAGAATGTCCAACCAGAGCTGGCGCCCTGTTTCAGTTTTGCACGTATGTATACCAAGGTCCAGAGAATAAATAACTTACCTCCAAATCGCACAGTAATGAATGGAAATCTTGGGTATGGACTATGAACTTGGGCCTATTTTACTTCACAGCTTGTATTTTGTAACTTATTCCTCCAACACCCTACACTAGATTAAACAGGAAAATTTAATAATGAACATAGCCAACTGCACTTGGTAATACAGTTACAGGAAGGGGGCCCCCTTGGATTGGATATAATCTTTTTCTTTGCAGTCCCTGAGTAAGGTGTACTGCTGCAATTCAGAAAGTGATGAAATTTCTACATTTTGGTAATGGAATTTCAGAGCGCCTCCTTGGCTCGAATTTTTTTAAAAAAATATACAGAAGGGCTGGGGTTGTGACTCAGTGGTGGAGTGCTTGCCTAGCATGCATGAGGCACTGGGTTTGATCCTTGGCGTCACATACAAATAAACAAATAAAATAAAGGTATCGTGTCCATCTGCAACTAAAAAAAAATTTTTTTTAAATGTACAGAAAATTCGCAAAAACAATTTCAGTGAATTCCCATACGCCCTTCAGCCACCTTCCCCGAGTAACAGCAGCTTGTAGCACAGTGATCAAAACCAGAAACTAAGTCAGAACAGTACAGATGATGTGGATCTTACCCATTTCTCCATTTAGGTCTTTTCTGTCTCAGAATCCAATCTCAGATCCCACACTGCATTTAGTTGTCTTCATAACTCCTCCAGCTCCTCCGTCGTTTGTGACCTTGACACTTCCAAAGAGTACCAGCTGCTTACATAGGACGTCCTTCCATTTTGGGTCTGTCTCATGTATTCTCATGAATTGATTGAGGTTTTGCTTTTTTTTTTTTTTTCCTTCGGGCAAGAGTACCACAAAAGCAATGTGCCCTTCTCGGTGCTTCAGGGCGAAGGAGGCGTCGATAATGACTCTGCTGGTGATCTTGACCTTGATGGCTTGGCTAAGGTGGGTTTCACCGCTGCAGAAAGTTGCTCTTTTTATCATCACTATATGATCTGGCAGAGATCCTTTTTTTAGGCCATGCAAATATCCTGTTTCTCAAACACTGGGCCCACTAATTTTAGCATCTATCAATGTGGACCTCACCTGCAATGATGTTTATTACTGTGGCTTTCTCATAGTGAAAGCTATTTTAAAATACCCACTTGGTGAAAAGTCCAGAGTCAGGGCAGGTGCAGAGGTCAGCTCAGTCCTTCAGGGGGTGTCATCTAGGACCATGGCTCTTTCCCTTCTCTCCGCCACCCTTGGCACACTGATTGTCCTCAGATTTGGCCTTCTGTGACGGATAAAGTTCTGCAAATGTGACAACATCCAACTGAAGAAGGTGGGACCTTTCTCTACCCAGGTCTTTTTTCACCAGAAAGCAAACTGGTTCCCAGAACCACCTCTGCTCTCTGAAAACCTTCCTGCAGATCCCACCGAGCAGGATCTGGGTCACCAGCCCATGGCCAAGGGGCATGGAAGGTGAAGGAGGTATCTGGTGCTCCCAACTGGGATGGGGGAGGGGACCCCGGCACAGATGACCCACGGGACCGTGAGTCTTGTGGAGGCAGCCACATGGCGCCATCCTGGCTCCTAGGGCAGTGCCTGCCTCTGCCAGGCTCAGCAAATCTTGGTGGAGTGCATGGGGTTCTTCTCTGCTGCCCGGAGTTTTGGGATCTACGGTTACCCAGGAGCATCAGAGCTCTTGACTGTGGAATCCAGAAGACAGCAAGTAGGAGAGTGGATCAGGGGACTGGAAAGGAAAGAGCGACAGCCCTGGTGGCCAGGGTGGGTCCCTGGTGGGACAGTTCCCAGCTCCACAGTGCCCTGGGTTTCGTGGTGCCTGGGTCTCCAGCACAGTACTGCACCTCTGGTCTTTCAGTGCTTCTACCAAAGCCCTAGAGAGACCTCAGGTGGCATTTTGGAAGGAAGGAA
Organism: Marmota marmota marmota; assembly: GCF_001458135.2. Classification (NCBI taxonomy): domain Eukaryota; kingdom Metazoa; phylum Chordata; class Mammalia; order Rodentia; family Sciuridae; genus Marmota; species Marmota marmota. The sequence continues at coordinate 15,916,095 of NW_026000185.1, read as the reverse complement.
AGCAGTTCTATGCCCAACCACCCTGCTCCCAAGGTTGACCAGAGGGAGCGGGCGACGGGAGGGCTGTGCCCCATACACTCGTGAGTCTTGCTCTGGGGGCCTCCAACACAGCCTGGTAGCTTGTTTGGTAAATAATGACATTGTTATAAATATTTAATAAGTCAAGGGACTGCAGTGCATGAAAAATTGATGAGGTCCCTGGGTGGGAAACGCAGGCTTTTCTCTACGTATGCTCTAGAGGAGGTAGTTAGAGTCTGACGTCCGCCCGAGCTGACACCTGTATTTGTGGTAGGGCTGATGAATGGCCAGAGAAATAGTCTCCATGTTTAGGAAGCATCAATCCATCATGCTGGAGTTTAGGCTGAGGGAGGAATTCGCAGCCATCCATATTCCCCATGTTTATTAAGCACCGCGTGCTGCGGGAGACAGCGGGCCCGCACTGGTCTTGGGAGCAGCGCCTGCGGAAAGGGCACGGAGCTCGTTGATGAATGACTTTAATAAGCAGCAGATTGGAAGTACCTTCAAGTAAGAAACTAATAACAATAATTAGATGTTTCTTAATCATTTATTTATTTTATAATGTATGCCCTGCCTGCTTCTGGATAAAAGAATGGAAGTGGATTGCCATGGAGACACATCTACCCGGGACGGTTCAAATGAAGATAAACAAGAGATCAGAAACCGCATGGAGGGAGTGAATTTTTCTTAATCAACTTTCCTGCGACCAGCTGAGAATATGGTATTCCTTTTCCATCTGCAGCCACAGAAGCAGATGTAGAGCAGAGGCGCGGCTGTGTCACGGGGACAGGAGGATGAGGCGGAGTATGATGTGACCTGTAGCCTCGGCATCTTGGTGCTGGGGCTTCAAGCCACATTTGCACTTCATTTGTCATCGCTCCAAACCAGTCTGTGTGTCTGCAGCACAACGGCATGAAAAATTAATGCCCCCGTGTCAGGCACAGCTTGTCAGGGGGACGGTGCAGAAGGAAAGAGCAGAAGGTACTTTCTACTTGACAACCACTCTTGTGTTCCTGAGTGCCTTCTCCTGAGCCTGCGTGTTGGGACTGATGGATTTCAGCAGAGAGCCCATCTCTGGGGGCAGTGGCTCTGTCTGTGTGTCAGGAGCTTGCCTTCCTCCGCCCAGTGAGATCAAAAGTACCTGTGGTCAGAGCAGAGTGACCTGAACCATCCTGGGCACAGAGGAGGCGAGGGATCATCAGAGGCTCCTCAGAAAGCAGTCTAGGGCAGAGACGTCCCCAAGGCTCCCGTGCAATTCTGGGGGAGGGCGTGGAAGACTGAGCTTCTATCTGTTGCTTTATTCCCCTCTTGAGAGGTGTGTGAAGACTTCCTAGCACCTTTAGATGCTCAGCAAATCCTTGTTCCGTGTGACCCAATATTGGCTTCTTACTACTTTTAAGTAGAAATCACTCCCTCTTCCTTGCCTCGAATGCTCTGGTGGGGTGATCAGAGACACGGATCCTGGGGCCAATCTGCCTGGGTTCAGATCCCAGCTTTGCCACTTTGTGACCTGGGGCAAATTGTTTGACAATTTTGTGCTTTGTTTTCATCTATGTAAAGTACATAGAAAAATGTGATGTGCTTATTATTATGTATTATGGGTTTATGGTATTATGGTATTTATGGTATTATGGGTTTACTATTAGTCCCCTTGGTCTTCATCCAGTGTGAATGGACCAGGAAGGGCTATGGGACACAGTGACCCAGCCTTGCACCTCACCAAAGAAATGAGCTGACCAGAGCTTTGGAACCAGATTTGGGGTTTTGCCGACTTGCTCAGTGGCTTGGGAAAAGTCTACATCTTCTGTCTTGTTGAGCCACTGGAAAAAAAAAAAAAAAAAGAAGTCCCTCTTGCCTCTCTTCTCCAAATACAAGCAAGCAATGAGAGAAACCACCCCCACCCGCTAGTGCCCAGCAAGACACTCTTTTACACAGTAGAAAGAGACAACCCTTTTCTGCCCTTTGTGGAGACTGAGTGGTATTTCTGAATGTGAGGGCACTGGGTTTCTTTGCTCTTACACATTAGATTCCCCTTGGGAATTGATTTTGAAAAATTCCAGAACCCTTCCCTAGAGATTCTGATCCAATCAGTTTCCAGTGAGAGCTGTATAACGGGGTGTTATGGTTCCTGGCTAAGAGCCTTTAGTTTTCTCTGATAATTGCAATATTTAATTCTGGAATATATTTCCCTGTTAAACAGAGAATGAAATGATAAAGGAGCCAGGAGTATCTGCTGGAGGTGCGTAGGATGATAAGGTCCTGAAGAGGCTCTAGACCTCTGATCTAAGGGCTACAACCTGATTTTGCATGGGACGTGGATGATAAATATGGTAAAAATGGTTAACAGTGGGGGCTGGGGTTATGGCTCAGTGGTAGAGCGCTTGCCTAGTACGTGTGAGGCACTGGGTTCGATCCTCAGCACCGCATAAAAAGGTAAACTAATTATTTTATTAGTTTAAACAAGTTTTAAAACAAAAATGGTAAAAGTGGTTCTGAAGTGGCTGGTCAAACGCTGTGGTTGGGGCTGTTTGGCCGTCAGAGGCTGACTCCCACCATGTAATAGGAACTTCCATCCATGCTTAGCAGGTGCTGAGGCATTGAGAGATACATTGATCTCTCTGGATTAATGGTCTTGTCTCTGCAGTAGAACCTGCTAATTGTCCACTATCATCATTCTTCTCTATTTGGCTAGAGGGTACATTTCCCAGACTCCCACTTAGTCAGTATGATCACATGAATAAACGCTGGCCAGTGGGGCCTAAGGGGAATTGATATGTGCAACTTGCAGATTGCATCTTTAAAAAGAAAGCAAGTGCACCTCCACTTTCCGTCTTTCCGTCTCCTCGCTGGCTGGGAAATTGGCAATGCCTGAGATCAGCCAGCCGCTGCCTGGGACCTAGAAATGGAGGGCGACACAGTTCTGCAGCTCTGCACTGTCATCCTAGGGGATGTGAGGGAAAGTCAAGGCAGCTGTTTTATCTAAGTTAACATGTTGTTGTTTCAGTAGCATAGACTATACCCTAGTTAATACATGCTTCATTTGGTGCTAATTTTGTTGCCTTCCAGAATTCCAGGAAGAAGACTGGGAAAGAAGAGGGACAAGAAGAAGAGGGGGCAGAAGGAATGAGTAGGAGATTTTTGTCACCTACCAGATCTGCTATTTGTCTCAAGTACCAGAAAAGTCTTCCCTGATTCTGTGACTAGGTCTATCACCCTCTGAGTCCCTTATCACTATGCTGCTTTAATCCCATCGTCCCCTGATTTGCAGCCTGTTTCACGACTGTGATTTTACACACTCCTTTGGCTCTTGTGCCACCTGCAGATTTGCTCTAACCTGGCACAGGTTCTAAGTAGGTTGTCCAAGCCTTGCCAGGGTAGGAGGAAGAGCACATTAATCTTTGACCCCTTGAGCCTTTGCCTGCTGGGACTCTCTGCCCTGTTCCTGTGGTCGAAACATGGATCTGCTGTTCCAGCCAAAAGCCCAACATTTCAACGTAGATTCTGCCCAGCTGCCCAGGATTTTGCTCAAGATTTGCTCATTTATTCAAGAGAGGCTTACTGGATGCCCACTCTGTCAGCCGTGGCCCACTAGACACTGGGGATATGGTGCTGAGCAGATGTGACATGTTCTCTGCTTTAATGTAGTTTACAGTTAAGTGGAGAGAAAGGGATGTTAATTGAATAACCCCGTTGACCCACATTATCCACAGAAAAAATGTTTGTGTTTTTCTACCTTGTTTAGTTCTATCGGAAAAATAAGAGAAGAACAATAGCCATCAGTAATCATTCTTTTGGTAAAGGGGAAGAACTCTAGTGTCATTTTGATTCTTAGGATTTAGGTTTTTCCCCTCTGATGGGACAGAAAATAAATAAGCTGGAGAAAAGGCTTTTACAGTTCACATGACAATTTAAAGCCACATTTCTAGCTCTTTCTCTCTCACTATCCCATTGAAGTGGTCCAGCTTAAACAAAAGGGAAGCTCTAAGCAGCTGCTGGAGGTCTGGTGTAGTCTGTCCACACCTAGAACCTCAAAAGAAGCCAGTGGAATGCTTATAGTCAGGGGAGGCAGCAGCCTGCTGAAATTCATTGCCTTGAGAAGATAACTTGCTGCTATGTTTGGATGTGATGCGTCACCCTAAAGCTCCTGTTAATGCAGAAATTCCCGGGGGAAATGATTGGATTACAGGAGCTGGAACCTAATCAGTCCATCCTAGTTTGAATGGACCGACTAGGTGGTAACTGTAGGCAGGTGGGGAGTGGCTCCAGGAGGTGGGTCACAGGGGCATGTCCTGGAAGGAGGCTGGGAGACCTCTCAGACTCTCTGGCTGGTCTGACCTGAAAGTAGGGCTGGGGGTAATAGATAGCTGTGCAGGTCTAACAAAGTATTGGCAAGGCCAATGGTNGGGGCATGTCCTGGAAGGGTACATCTTTCCCTGTGGCTTCTTCCCCCCCACCTCCCCAGCCCCCCAGCTCCCTGACTCCACCATGAGCTGATCAGCTTCCCTCTCCTGGGCCTTTCCCCCATGATAGGCTGCTGTATCTTGGGCCCAGAGCAATGGAGTCCGCTGTCTATGGACTGAAAACTCTGAAACTGAGAGCCCCAGATAAACTTCCCCTCCTCTAAGTTGTTCTTGTCAGGTATTTGATCACAGTAATGAAAAACTGGCTAAAACACCGCCCCCCCAAAAAAGTGGTAAATGGATTCCCTCAGTTTCAACCTCCCTAAACCCCTTAGCATCTGACAAATCAGTGAAGGGAGGAGACAAGGAGCAGAAGTGCAGAACAACTGGGGGACACGTCCTGCATGTCAGCCATGGAGGAAGGTTCCAGGGAATGGGGGTTCCCAGCATTGCCTAGAGGGTTGCAGAGTGGGGACCCTGATGGAGGGGAGAGTCACCAAGTCAATGCACACATAAAACAAGAGAAGGCTTTTCATAGACAGAGGATGAGACTGTGCTATATAGGAACACGGTCACCCCAGTGTTCTGTGACTGAGGTCAGTTAGGTATATAACCCAGTGATCAAAACCAGAATTTCCTTCTCTCTTGGTCTCGCAATCCACCAACAGGAGGGGTTGTTAATGAAGCTCACTCTCAGCTACTGGCATCAAACTGTCTTGGCCTTATTTTGTGAAAATCTGCAGGAACACGTAGAAATTTATCAGAGTGAAATAGGGAAAGTGCTCTGAGGACTCATAATATGTTGTGAAGTCAGGCTGCTCCAGTGAGATTTAGGAGGATGAGGTCTTGGAAAGAGCAAAGGCAAGGGTGCTGTGAAACCGTGCCGTCAGAGAAACAGGGAGTTTGCAAAGTGTGATGGGAAAATAATTGAATAGTACGATCAGTTTGAAGGAATGAAAAGGTTTTGTCAAGAAACTCCTAGAACTTAGGGGAAAAAAGACAAAGAAATAAAAATCATGAAAGACAAAGATATGAGACTAGATCAAATGAAATACACACACACACACACACACACACACACACACATATATATATATATATATATGAACTTTTTTATAAATATATATATATAAAACTTTATAATACAAATATAAATATATATAACTTTATTGATCTGAATATTTGAATCTTTATGCCAAAGGGGCTCCCTGATTGATGTTCAGGATTAATGGAAAGAAGGTCTGTACTTGGACATGTTTTGTAGATTTTTTATAAATTCTGAGTTGAGAAAATATTAAAATCAGGGGGAAAAAACAGTGAAAGTTAGTTGGCTAAGTAATGTTGGCGTGGTTGTTAAATCTATTACAACTGATAAAATTTTGGTAGAAATGTGGTTATTTTAAAAAGGAACAAAACTAGAGTAGGACTGTATAATATGGCATTAATATGCAACGCTGTTAGAAAGTAATGGTAAGAGTTCTCAGGAGAAAGGATTGTGACCCCAGAATTCTATACTCTCCAAAATTATTGTGTTTGTGTAAGGATAAAAGAAAAATTGTTTCAGATGTTCAAGAGCTAATAAAAGACAGCAAACACATACACGAAATAAGTTGGAAGTAAAAGGTTGGCAAAATATGTAGCATGCAAATAGCAACCATTAGGAAGCTGGAGTGACTAGACTAATAGATGAAATAGACTTTCAAACTAAAACAGATACTGAAGAACACTTATGATGTTAAAAGGATTACTACATCAGGAAGATGCACCAATTATATATTCACCTGACAGCAGCACCCCAAAATACTTGAAAGAGAAAAGGCCAAAACTGAGGGTAGAATTGATAATCCAATAAAATAGGGGGAGACTTTAAATAATCTCATTTTCTTTTTTAAGTTTTATTTTATTTTGATTGTCATATAATTGTACTAAGAGTATACAGTGAAGTTCCAGTATAATGTCTATACATTGTGTGCTGCTCAAATGAAAGTAATAGGCATATCATCAATATACCCATTTTGATGATAGATGAAACAAGTAGATCTAAAAGGAAACAGAAGATCTTAAATCAAAAATATAATCTTCCAATGGATGTGGTGACACATACCTGTATCTCAGTGACTGGGGAGGCCGAGACAGGAGGATTGCAAGTTGACACCAGCCTCAGCAACTTAGGGAGACCTTTTTGCAATATAATACAAGGGGAGAGGGGCTTGGGGGTGTAGCTCAGTGAAAGCACTCGTGGATTTGATCCCCAGTACCCAAGACAAAGAAAATCCCCATAATCCTCCTACTTGATACATGGGAAAAAGAAGAACAAACAAAACCTTAAGCAAACAGAGGGGAATAATAAAGATTTAATCAGAAATTACTGAAATAGAGACTGGAAAAACAATAAAGAAAAATCAACAGAACAAAGTTGGTGCTTTGAATAGTTCAACAAAATTGACAAATATTTTTCTAGAACCACCAAGAAAAAAAGATCCCTTGAATTATTAAAATAAGGAGTGAAAGAGAACACATTACCATTGATCTTACAGAAATAAAAAGGTTCATAAGAGAATACTATAAATATTGTGTGCCAAAAAGTTAGATAACTTAAGTTGAATGGGCAAATATTTAGAAGACATTAACAAAACTGACTCTAGAAGAAGTTGAACATCTAAATAGACTTTTAAAAAGTAGAGACTGATCCAAATCAAACTGATCTAAAACAAAGCAAAAGAACAATAAAAAACCCTAAATTGCCCACAAAGTAAAGCCCAGGCTCAGATGGTTTCATTGAAAAATTCTATCAAAATTTTAAGAATTAATATCGCCTTCTTTATAGACTCTTTCAAAAAGTAGTAGAGGAGGGATTTGTTTCTAACTCATTTTATGAAACTGGTTTACCCTGATGTCATAACAACATAAGGACAGCACTAGAAAAATAAACTACAGACCAATATTTCTTATGAACATGGATGCAAAAAAAAATCCTCATCAAAAACTAGTAAAGTGAATCCAGCACATCCAGGGTTACACATCGCCTAGGAATGCAAGGTTGGTTTAACAACAACAACAACAATTAGTTAATTTAAAATCCCTTATGAATAGAATAAAGAACAAAAATCAATAGATGAAGAAAAGGTATTGACTAATGTTTAATGACCCTTGATTATAAAATTACTCAACAAACTAAGAGTAGAAGGAAATATCTTCAACCTGATAAATGCCACCTGTTTAATAATAGTGAAAGACTGAAGACTTCTAAGATCAGGAACAGGAAGGATGTCTGTTCTCATCACTTCTATTCTACATTTAGTGGAGGTTTAAGCCATCACAATTAGTCTAGAGAATGAAATAAAAGGAATCCAGATTGGCAAGGAAGAAATCAATTCATCTCTGTTTTCATAATACATGATCTTAAACCTAGAAAATCCTATGGAACCTATGATTAGAATTCATGAATAAGTCCAGTAAGGTTGCAGGATACAGGGCCAATATACAAGAAAAAAATTATGATAACTTTTTATGACCTTATTATAGGCAATGGTTTCTTAGATAGGACACCAAAAGGACAAACAACAGAAGAAAAATAGAAATCTGAAATCATCGAGATTGAAAACTTTTGTTTCAAAGGTAACATCAAAATTAGAAGACAACATGAAAAATGGGCTATAATTTTTGCAAACCATATATCTGATAAGGAACTTGAATTAATCTAAATAAAGAACTTACAACGTGACAATGCAGAGATGAATGACCCAATTTAAAAATGAGTAAGGAATCTGAATAGACAATTCCCTAAAGAAGATAAATCTATGGCCAATAAAGCTCATGAGAAGAGGTCAACATTATTAACCATCAGGTGAGTACAAATTGAGCCTATAAGGAGACACTGCCTCCCACTCATACACTCAATGGTGTAATGAAAATGGCAGATGATAGCAAGGATTGTAGAGGATATGGAGCAATTGGAACCCTCATAGAGTGTTGGTGGGTGGTAAATGGGTGTTATGGTTTAGATATGAGGTGTCTCCCAAAAGCTCATGTGTGAGACAATGCAAGAATGTTCAGAAGTGAAATGATCATGAGAGATGTAGCCTAACCAGTGGATTAATCCACTAATCCACTGGGTTAACTGGGTGATAAATGTAGGCAGGTAGAATGTGACTGGAGGAAGGGGGTCACTGGGGGGTGTGCCTTTGGTGTTTATATTTTGTCCCTGGTGAGTGGAGCCCCCTCTCTGCCTCCTGGTTTCCATTCTGAGCTGCTTCCCTCTGCTATGCTTCTCCGCCATGATGTTCTGCCTCACCTCAGGGCCCAGAGCTATGCAGTTGGTTGACCATGGACTGAACCTCTGAAACTGTGAGATAAAATAAACTCTCCTCCTCTAAGTGGTTCTCATTGGGTGTTTAGAAGAGCAACAAAAACCTGCCTAAAACAATGAGGTCTGGAGAATAGGTGGTTCTTCCTCAAAAGTTGAACATGGAGTAACCACACCACCCAGCAAAGCCACTCCTAGGTGTATACCTCAAAGAATTGAAAAATAAGCATTCAAAAAAAAAATCTAACTTAATCACAGATATTCATAACAGCATTATTCATAAAAGCAAAAGATGAAATCAGTCCAACTGTCTCTCTACTAAAAACATATAATATTCAGAAATAAAAAATGAGGCACTGGGGCTGAGATTATGGCTCAGTGGTAGAGCGTTTGCCTAGTATGCATGAGGCACTGGGTTCGATCTTCGGCACCACATAAAAAAATAAATAAATAAAATAAAGTTATTTTAAATAGATAATTAAAAAAAAGAAATGAGGCACTGATGCTGAAGCATGGACAAATTCTGAAAACATATTAAGGAAGCTAGTCATAAAAGGCATATAACAAGGTTATGCTATGTGATTCCATTATATAATTCTATTTTTATTATTTATTTATTTATTTTGGTGCTTGGGGATTTGAACCCAGGGCCTCATGCATGGCAGGCAATCACTTTATCACTGGGCCACATCCCCAGCCCTACAATTCCATTTATATAAAATGTCCAGAATATGCAGATCCATAGACACATAAGATACATTAGTGGTTGCTGAATGCTGTGGGCAGGGGGAAGGGCACTGGAATCCTTTAATAAGTACAGAGTTCTTGTTAAGGAGGTAAAAATATTCTAAAATAAATTGTGGTGATGGTTGCACAACTTTGTGTATATATTAAAAATTATTGAATTGTATCCTTTTAGCATGTAAATTACATCTCGAATTTTTACAAAAAAAAGAACAACAGTGAATCAATAACTTCAGTCAGAGTTAGAGTTGGCTAAGTAATGCTGGTATAGTTGATAAGACTATAATAGTTGACAAAAATATATTTTGTTGCAAAAATAGATTCTTTGTAAAGAAAATGAATAATGTAGTCTTATTACAGAATTTTCATATATAAAATAGAAAGTAATGGGTCCCTATTTACCCATCACTCAGCTTCAACAATTATCAAAATTTTGGCAATCTTCTTTCATCTCATAGCATGTTTTTAATACATCTGATAATCCGGAAACATAAACCCTTTTCCATATTTAGAGATGTGTGTTTAGCATTCTTTTCATTTTTGTCTGCTGAATATTTTCAAAGCATTATTATTCCCTAAAGATGGGAATTGTCTGTCTTGTTTACATGCTGAATTCTTTTATCACTCAGAAATACTTTCAAATGAAAGTAACAAGAAACTCGACCACAGTGGCTTGTACAAACATGAGCCTATTTTTTCTTCATATTAAAAAAACCGGAGGTAGACACCTCTAGTGTTGGTTCAGAAGCTCAGGCAAATAGCTCTGAGATTCCTTTGGATTTTCTACCATGAATAGTTAAGAAAGGAAGGGAGACAGGCAGCATCACTATCAGAAAAGTAAAAGTGTTCCCAGGAACCCCACCCATGTCTGCTTAAATCTGGGCCACTTCTGGCTGGAAAGTTCATGAGAAATAGGGGGTTGGAAATAGGAATGGGAAGTGGGTCACCAACTGACAATATCTTGCAGACAGTCCTAACATATAGTAGGAGGTATCTTCATAGACCCTTATAAACATCTGTTGAGTGCCTATGGTGGAATGTTTATTCGTGAATACCCAGGGCTCCTCCCTTCATGGGATAAGACCTCCATGCTCCACTGAACTCAGGCATCTGAATTATCTTTGGTGAATGAAATGGACATAGAAGTGGCTATAAGATAGAGACTTTCTTATGTCTGCAACATGGAAGCATGGCTTGAGATGTCCCTTCCATCAGTTGGGGTCCTTTATTAACTATGATGAGAATTTCCAGCTTTTCCATCATGAATGTGTTGTATGAACAAGGATTAACCTCTATTATATAAGCCAATGAGATTTTTTGGTTGTTACTGCAGCCTCATTTATCCTGTACTGACTAGTGCAATGCTGGTACCAGGTTACAAAGAAATCCATAACAAATTTTCCAGATTAATATTTAAAAACTTATATTTCTGATCACATTACACATTAATACCAAGAGTGTGCCTAAATTAAGATAAATGATAGCTACTTGAAAATTAAACAACATAAAAAATAACTTCTATCAATGTGAAAATCAATGCTTCTGGGGGGTAGACTAGACATTTAAGATAATAAGACCACTGTATAAAAATACACGTGGGGTATGATAGCATTGTTCTTAGCAAAATCTATACTCTAAAGCTGTTATTACTAAAAATAAATGTGTTCAACTGGCTAAAGATAAAAAATAATTAAGAATTCAAAAATAAGAAGTAGAAAATGAACAGCAAAATAAAAGTATAGTCAGAGGAAGCAATTCATACAGATAAGAGCGTACATTAATCACAAAGAAAAACATCAGTGAGATTGATTACTCAGATCAAGACTCAGTTGGTAAAACAGAAAAATCTTTGGAAAGTTTGATTCTCCCTAAAACCAGAGAGAACACAGATATTTGGCATAGGATATGAGGAAAGGGCAGGATCAATTGATCCAGCATTTCTGGTGGGTGGTTTGATACGACCGTCAAAATGTGACATGAGCATACCTTGAAAATTTGAGGAATTTGTAATGTTAGATCGAACCAAATGAGGTTCTCAAATATGAAGTCTCATGAAAAAATGTTACTTTTCTTTTTGTAAGCAGTTTGGGTCCCTGGACCTGCTGAACAGGGCGTGAAGAAGAAGCCCCTCTCCAACAGACTTTGGGGCAGAAGACATGTCAATCATTCTGGTCCTGCAGATAGGTCACCTGACCTGGTCCCCATGATCCTTTAAATCCTCTGCAAGGGGGATAATCTCTGTTATCTCACTTCTGTTCTTTCTTCCCCTTCTAGAAATTTCTCCTGGATGATCCTCAAGCTCAAAAAGATGAAATCACCCTCAGGATCCCTCCAAACTACAGGGGTGGTCCCAGCCATGCCTTATCTATCCACCAAGGCATCTCCTGTCTCTGATGCCTTCAGAGAAGCCCCTGGGGTCAACTTGCTTCTTCTCATGCTATAAGGCAGGGCTCTTTCTGAGCTCAGGCGCAAACCCCCTCCTCTTCTACCATTTTTCACTAGGCTTAGAAGAATGAGCAATTAATAATGGAAGCCTGAGGACCATTCTGACCTCTAGATCTTTGTCTGCCCTTATCAGCTCCATCTCCAATGGGAGGATTTCTTCTTTAATGTCCAGGATCCTTGGGTGTAAAGGACAAACACATCCAGGCTCTTTGTCTAGAGTAGACCCTGGCCATTGGCACTGATGGCCAGCACTGAAAGACAGGCCATTCATTGGTGCATATCCACATTTATTCATTTACTCATTCATTCACTCAAAAATATTTCTCTGCACACCTACTTGGTGCTGGATCATTTGCTAGACCCTGAGGATTCTGCAGTGAAATCAGTAGCAGCTCTTGGAGCCAACAGTTGGAAGTGCAGAGAAACAATAAGCCAAATAAATCGGTCAACTAAAATGCGCGCCTGATAGTAGTAAGATCTGTGGAGGAAAAAATAAAAACAGGGACGGAGGCTGAGGCCTGAGGGCGGCTGCATTTTAAAGGCAGACATTCAAGACCTCACTGACAGGTGACCTTGGAATGAAGGCAGGAAGGAGGAGTGAGTGGACCATGCAGGGTCCTGGGAGAGAGAGATTCCAGGTAGAAGGGTTGACCAGTGGTAAGTCCTGAAGAGGATCGGAGGAAACAGCAGAGAGGTCAGGAGCTGAGGTGGAGGTCACTGCAGGGTGGAGGGCAGACGTTGGCTGTTGCCTGAGTGAACTGGGAGCTACTGAAGGATCCTGAGGGAGGGTGGGGATCATTGTGGGGATGCTCTGCGGGGAACAGACCCTGATGCAGCTCAGTGGGTTAAGAGGCGCCTGTCGTAACCTGGGTGAGAGGCGGCGGTGGTTAGACCCTGAAGGATCACAGGAGGAGATGAAAGTGGCCGGGAGCTGAGGATCCTGCAGGTGGCATTGTGGAGAGGCCGTCTGGAGAGGAAGACAGGAATCAGCAATGGCTCCAACCCCAGCTTTGAATCCCCAGACCCACAAGGCGGCTTGATCTCTCAGATCTCCTCTTTCATTCACCTCCTTCCCCTCTAATGACCTGCATGAGAGTCCCCTCTGCACGCTGTTCTCTGGAGCTCAGCGACTCTCTCTCCAGGGGGCTTTGCATCCTTGCTTGGACCTGGGGGTGGGGGCAGGCGGGAGAGAAGAAGGGAGCCTCAGCTCATTGGAATTCTGCCTCAGTCTCCTTGCTCTCTTCAGTGACAGTGGGAAAAAACATCCCTGTGTCACCTGTTCAATGAAAAGCCATATTTAATTAGGGCTGAGAGAGTTAGACAAGCAAACAATTAAATGTTCTATTACGATCAGTCGTGAGCCATTTAAGCTTCAGTCCAATAAAGAATCATTATAAAGTTCTCATGGAAATGGAAATAAAAATAGTGCAGCCTTGGGTTGCATTCCCATGTCCTTGGGCTGTGAGGCTCTGAAGGCAGTTTGGGGGCGGATGAAGGCTCCCAGTCCCAAGGGGACTCAGCACAGTCCGGAAGGAGGTGCAAGGCAGGCGCATCCTCCCGGGGAAGGAGGGACCAGGGCAGGAGAGGAGCCGTCAGCTGAGCCGGTTTGCACCAGGGCAACAGGGACGTTTTCATCTTATTTTTAGAGAAGCAACATGAGTATTTTGCCTGGGAGGGAGAAGCAGCTTAAAAGAAATTTCGGAATGTCTTGTGAGATGTTGGATTACAGAATAAATATGTCTAATAAAATCCCCCTGGTTGCTCAGCTTTGAGGATTTGAAAGTAACTTCAGACTGTTCGGGAAGGTATTGCTTGGCTGCAGTTGGAAAAATACCTGCTGAGGGCTTTGAGATGAAGCGATCATCCATCTCCGATTCCCCGCAGCCAGGACTCCTGCCCGGGCTGCTGGGGACGCACGGGGGCAAACTCAGGCTCTCCTTCTGGTTTCCTCTCAGCATCCCCTGCTCCACTCCAGGAGCCCCTGTCCCCTCTTTGGAACGGCCAGTGCATCATGGGAATAGGGTTTCGATAAAGCCCTAGTGTAAGTCAGGTCTTTGGGGTTGCAAGTAACAGAAAACACACTCAAACTGGTTTAAGTAAAATGAGAAACCTGTGGCTCAGGTACCTGAAAAAGTTCAGGCAGGGCTAGATCTAGCCACAGGCTGGACTGGATCAAAGTGCTGTTACGTCCACAGGAATCCAGCTCCCTCACCTTGACTCTGTTGGCATCACTCATGGATACAGGCTCTGCGGCCGGTGGCCACGTGGCTTCTGGAGGCGCGTCGGATGCCTCAGCCTTTCAACAGTGGTGATGAAGAGTTTGCTTCTTTTTCCTCTGGGCTCTGTTCAAGCACCGCTTGCGTAATGTGCACATTCTCAATCTGATTCCAGGGGCCAGAAAGGTGGGACAACTTAATTGGCCAGACTAAGGTCCCAAGCTTACCCCTGGATCCAAGGTGCGATGGACCCTTACATAAAACACAGGATGAATGGGAAAGGGTACTGGTAACCAAAGCAGTAAGTGCCTGGTATGGACCATATCTGATTACTCCTAATTCTTGTCTCCTGATTTTCCGCCATGGTCAAAGGCTTGTTTGAGACCAGTTATGAACCAGGGAGGAACGTCCGTGAAATGAGGAGCAACATGTCTGTCTCAAGTCCATGGGTTGAGACCTTGGGAAGAGGCTCCTGTTTGCAGGGTGTTTAATCCTTACTTTCCTTCAGCACTGTGTTGTCTAGAGTGGGGTGGGCAGCCTTGTTCTCTCAAGGGCCATATATTAAAATTTTAGCTGCAGATGATCCTTGACTCATAATGGTTCTACTTAACAAATTCTCAGAGATTTTCGATGTTGCAAAGGCAATATTTAATTGGTAGAGACTCTGTTTCAAATTTTGAATTTTGATCTTTTTCAGGCTAGCCCAGTGTGACAGGAAGCAGCTGGCTGTAGCCACAGGATCATTAGAGTGCATGATAGATGGTCTACAGGGGTCTGCTGCAAGGCTAGGGTGTTGTTAGGCTAAGTGTGTAAGAGCATTTTCAACTGACAGTGGGTTTTCCGAGACTGCAGAGTGCCGCAGTCTGGCTGGGCACAAAATAACCGAGCCGCCACAAAGCCTTGTAGGTTCAAACAGCAACTCTTTATTCCCAAACTCTCACCGGCACTCTACACACACTTTCCGGGAATACACTCCCTCCACTGGGCTCTGCGCGCCATCCCCGCGAGAACTCAACGGGAACTCCAAAGTAGGGGCGCCCGAGGCAGCAGGATCCACCCTAATCCCAGAGCCGCCCTAATCCCAGAGCAGGGTCACCTTTCAACCATTCCCTCTAGCAAAATGCCAGGCATCATTCCGACTAAACTGTGGCTCTCAACAGCAGAGGACCATCTGCATTCATGAGCGTAGTCTCTGCCCCAGTACTTAACTCTGTCATTGTGGTCGAGAAACCAGCCATAGACACTCAGGAAACAAAGAGGCGTGGTTGAGTTCCAATAAAACTTTATTTATAAAAACAAGGCTCAGGCCAGGACTGGGCCCGATTTGCTGGCTTCGGCGTCAGGCTGGGCTTCTTGGGGTGCTGTATTGGAGTTAGAGGGCACAAGGTTTGTGGCGGGTGGGGTGGGTGAGATGTGGGAAAAGAAAAATGAGAGACAGGATTGGGCTGGAGGGGCCGGGAGACCACATTGCAGACCTCACAAGGTCCCTGCCAGCCCTTGGGGGATGTTCTGGAGCAAAGGTGCCCATGGAAGGAGGCCTGCAGGGAGCAGAAACGGTCAGACTCTGGTACACCACCTTGCTTAATCCTTAGCCAGGGGCTACACAAAAAGAGAGTTTGTGCAACAGCTGAGGAGGCTGAAGTTGGGTGGAGAGTGTTGGTCATTCCCACTCCTTACCACTGGGGGGCGCGTTCTCTCTGAGGGTGGATTGAGCTCCGCATCTCCAAGTCCTCTGCAAGAGCGAGGGGTCAGCTCAGAGGGAAGGGACCAGGGAGGAAGATTCGCTTTGGAGTGATACTTGGACCTTCCCCTAGAATGGGCCCAAAGCTTTCCATCTGTGCTTTTCCGTAAAAAGACAGTGTGATTTAGCTTAGTGCATCCTTTCTCTTGTGCACAGGTGACATTGAGCATCTGAGCAAGAAGTCAGAGGCTCTGGGTCCTGCCCAACCTCATCACGGCTGCCATGTTTGCAGTGGGTCAAACTGGTCTTGTTCAGTTTTATGTTTGAGTGACAAACTTCTGATTATAGTTTGGCTTTGCATGTGGCTTTCTACAGCAGAGAATGTACTGCTCTTTTCACTGAGAAGGAAGGTCTTGGAATTATAGCTTACTTACCAGCCTTCATTTCCTATGAGTCTACCTCAGAGTCATGAATCTGGGCGACAGTCCTACTGGATCAGTGGAGAGTGGGCTGGAACCCTGGGAGAGCCACCAAAGCCAGGGCCCCGGTAAGCGTCTTTAGAACTCAGAAAGGTTGGCTTCTTAGAAACCTCCTGATCTTGCGAATCTCGTCTTCAGACCTTCGGCACTGCACCTATAAGAACAGAGTTTTCAGGTGCATGACAGCCACTAAGTCTTTTTATTTTTTTTTTTGCTTACATTTTATTCAGTGATCTTTTTAATTGACACATAATAATTGTACATATTTATGGGGTGCTATGTGATGTTTTGACACATATAGACATTATGTAATGTTCAAATCGCAGTAAGCATGTCTGTCTCCTCCAACGTAGTTTCCTTAGGGTGAGAAAATTGAGCATTTATAGACTGATTTTGACCATCGTGAAAAGGAAGATTTGGAAATGTTAAGTAAACATTGTGACCTTTGCCGGTGAATGGATGGAACTGGAGACTATCGTGCTAAATGAAATAGTTCCCAAAGGTCAAAGGCTTTCTCTGCTATGTGGACACTAATCCAAAAAAAATGGTGGAGGGGGATTTAAAAAATAATAGAAGAAATATCAGTGGAGTAGACCAAGGGAAATGAAGGGGAGGGAAGAGGGTTGGGGTTGGGAAAGAGAGTGGAATGAATCTGACCTACATTTCCTATGTATATATATGAAAATATCCCAGCGAATCTCACCATCACGTACATCCACAAGACACTAATTTTTTTTTAAAAGTAAGTAAATAGCAGAAAGATCAGTAGAGGGAAGGAAACAGAGGGAGGGAGATGGAGAAGGGAAGGGAAAATACCGGGGACCGAATTAGAGCAAATTATATTCTGTGCTTTTGTAATGATGTCAAAATAAATTCTCTTGTCATGTATAACTACAAAGAACCAATAAAAATGAAAAAAAGAAATGCTAAGTAACTTGCCTAAGGTTGTACAGATGGCAAACTAAACCAGGATCCAAAAGGCAGATGTGTGTCACAGAGCTTGGGCTCCTTTCTCATCTTGAGTGTCATCTCTTTTGTAGGACAGAGTTTTCTGGTTATATAGCCAGAAAAGCAGTATTTCCCCCTGGACCAGTGTTGTTCTGACAGCTAGTATTAAATTCTGCTTTGTAGTGGCTTTGGATTTCCTTAGATGTCTGTGACTACAAGCAACAGGGAGCTGAGGCCATTGTGAAAATCCAGGGTACGGGTGAGCCCCCTGGGAGTGGGGGAGCATAGGTTAGCATGGAATGGACCTCAGTGCCTAGGTCTAAAACAGTCGTCACATGTGGAAAAAAATACCACCAGAAACGTTTTTTGGGAACATGAAGCCCACCTTCCAATTCTTTGCACACATGCAATAACCACAGGTCTATGGGGCTGTTGGTGATGGAAATTAGCCTTATCTATTCAAAGAGCCGACAAAAGGCATGAATCACCAGGTATCTGAGAGAACAGACCAAGTCACCAGCAGATTTTATTGTTTTGTTTTGCCCCGAAGGAGGGGGATTCAAAGCATTTGACAGCATTTTAATAGTGGAAGAGCTCATTTGAAAATTCCATTTCTAGTTCTTCCTGTCACCTGGGGCCTGCACCACAGCTGCCTTCTTGAAATCTTGGATCTCCACTTGCTGGAGACCCTTGGCCAGCTGCCCTTGTTGGTGTCACTCATCTGGCTCTCTGTTCTTCCTGTGTTTGTGACCCTCTGTTTTAGGGAACAGAGAAAGCTGGGATTTCCAGAGGACTGTGGGCATCTTCCCCAGTAGGATGGATCTGGGTACCAACTTGCAGGATGGACAACCTGGAGGAATCCTTAGAGCATACGCAATGCAGGGACATGACATGGGTCAGGGGCCACACAAGGCCACATGAAATGGAATCTTCCCGAGGAGTTGGGTTGATATTCCCAGAGCTGCAGAATTTCCCATGATCCAGTTAGGCAAAGATGGCCGGCCACTGGTCTATGTGCAGCTCTGAGGTGGGTGAACGAGTGGACGTGGGTGGAGGTGGCATTTCTGGGTGGTCTCTGGGGGGAATGAGATGCATGCTGAGGATGTGTTGCATTGAATGACAGAATTGTGTCTTGACTGTGTGCCTTGAACACAGGGTGTTCATGATGGTGGGTCACACTAGAGTGAACGTGCCTAAATTTCATCACGTAGCCTTTTTATCAGCATATTATTTCAGTTTAATTGTCCCTCCTCCAGTCCCTGGGGTTTGACACTGACAGCAGAAGTAAGAGCCATCCATCTTGGTTTCACGTGGTGTCAGGACTCATCCCCTGGCCCTGGTTTGCCTGTCTGTCTAGTTGTCTAGCTAGCGGTTGAGTGGTCAGATTTCAAGTCACCTTTGTTGATTTCCTCTCTTTTCCAAGCCTCAGTTTTGGCTTGTTCCGTGGAGTTCAGAAGCCCCAGTTCTCTTGGTAAGTCAATGCAGCAGAATTCTTTTTATAAAAATATTTAAATGAGTTTGAATCGTTTCAGAATATATTAGATGACCCTCTCCCTTGGGTTGGATATTTGCAGGGATGAAAGTAAACTGAACATTTATCAGACATCTCTTCTTTCTCCTTTTAATTGAACGGGAGCCTGGCTGCTGGGAGGATTGGTATTCTGCCTAAGGGTCTCCCTGAGCATCCACAGCCAGGCTCCTGATGGCCAGGCCAGGGCAAAGGTGCCCCAGCATGAAGAATCAGAACCTCTACTTGTGGGTCAACTCCATTTAAGGCCCTCCTGAATCTGTGATGGCCGAGTCCCTTCTTAATTGGCAGCCCATCTGTCTCCTCGAGGGACTCAGAGGGACCTCATGTCAGCGTTAGTAACTTTGTATTTTGCAAATGATTTATGGTTTATGGTTTATGATGAACCAAAGATCTGCCTTTCAGACAACCTGTCAGGGTAAGCCTGACCTGGGGCTGGAGTCCACAGTGGGGGACCCCATCCTGTATGTCCACAGGGTTAGCCAAGGCCAGAAAGACCAAAATATCACCAGGGCAATCCTGATCAACCCTTGCTGGGAGCCCCCAGAGTGTGAACTTGCAAACTGGGCCCTTCTGGGGAGACAGCCCCACTGCCACACAGTTGGGCAAGACGAGAGCTCGTCCTTCTAGAAGAAAGCATGACCTTATTCCTTCAGCCATGCAGAGAGTGTAGCTCCTGCTGGCCCCTGGAGTCCTGAAGTGAACGCTATTCATTCTTTTGTGACAATTGAGCAAACCTCTCCAGGTGCTGGTTCTTTCCAGAGAAGGAAAGATCTACCTCCTCCGTGTCCAGTCTTCTTTGCATCCTCCTCGCGACCTAGCCGTTCTGTTGTGATGTGAGTGTTGTTGGTCCCATTTTAGAGATGAGAACTTGGAGGCTCAGAGAGAGCTGTTTTCCAAGGCTGCACAGTTTTGAAGTGATCAGACTGGGATGATCAGAGCTTGGGTTTGCCCACCCCAAAGCCCATGATTCTTCAACGACGTCTCCCTGTGCCGTCATGGGAGAGGGTCTGGTTTTGTATGGACGGTGGTTCTGTGTACCTCTGTGTCCCTCCCCAACCCTGATAATGCCTGAAGTTCAAATCCAGCTCCAATTCCTTGCCTAGCTCCGTGATCAATGCCTAAGAGGTAAAGAGCAAGAGGAACATCCTGTTGAGTTTGGAGAGATTGACAAGTCAATCAACATCCCTCTCCGTTTCTGTTTCTCCATGAGAAATATCTGGGGGAGAAGGGGAGCCCTGACCTGGGATCTCCCCTCAGCCTGGCTGCTAATTTTCTGTATACTGCTGTGAACAAGGCACTCGACTAGGTGACCATCTCGTTGGGGTTTGCTTGGGACTTTCCCAGTTTTAGCACTGAATGTCCTGGGAGACCCCTTTGTTCCTGAGCAAATTTCACAGAACTGTGGTCATCCCTCATGTCTGGCTCAGAGTTGCATGAGAGAGCATTTCACAGAAAACAGGGGGTCAGCTTTTTTTCTTCCTTTCTTTCTTTGTAAAACAATTATACAAGTCACGCATTTGATTGCTGAAAACAGAGATAACCCAAAAGCATGATGCTCAAACTAATTAAGGGAAGGAAAGATGCTCAATGGTGGTTTTAAAGAAACAAGAATCAAAACACTATCATCTTCACCTTTCAGATTGGAAAGAAAATGAAAATATTGTGAAGGCTTAGTTTCAGCTGGAAAGGATGACGGTGTTGGGGGAGGGGGAACGTAGCCTCTGTTCTGCGAGTGCAAATTGGGGCAACCTTTTAGGAAGCCCATTCGGTATATTTATTAACATTTGAGTGTGAACATCATTTATCGTAGCAGATCCATTTCCAAGAATGTGTCCTCTAGAAATATTTGTCTGGGTCTATGAAGATGTGTA
The DNA here is from genome assembly GCF_001458135.2 of Marmota marmota marmota. Classification (NCBI taxonomy): domain Eukaryota; kingdom Metazoa; phylum Chordata; class Mammalia; order Rodentia; family Sciuridae; genus Marmota; species Marmota marmota. The sequence continues at coordinate 15,895,456 of NW_026000185.1, read as the reverse complement.
TGAAAGAAGGTTCAATACAGATTTTTTTTTTAATTGTAAGAAAAAAAATGGAACTCATCTAGGAATCCACCCACTGGGACGAACAGTGGAATAATCCCAGATGGTGGACGTTTGGGTATTCTCTTTCTGTTCTTCCTGTAGAAAGAGTTCTCAAACTTCAGCATGCATACAAATCACCTGGAGGGTTTGTTCAAATGGATGCCAGGTCCTCATCTCCAGAGTTCTTGTTTTAGTAAGTCTGGGATGCAGCCCAAGAATTCGCATTTGTAAATAAGCTCCCAGATGATGCTTCTGGTCCCAGGACCATACTTTGAAAAAAACATTGATATAGAGGGAAAAGGAGAAGACCTTTTTAAAGTGAGATCTAGTCCATATCTGGGAACAGCACATTAGAGAGAGAGAGAGAGAGCGAGCGCACGCACCTTGGACAGAAGTCCAGGCATGGGGCAGAGGGACCCTCTGATTCACCCTCTACTGGCCTAGACCTCCCACCTTATCACTTAGAGAATGAGCCAAGTAAGATGGGTCTGGATTACTCAGCAAACTTTAAAAAACAAATAGTGATTCTTATAGAGCAAGTCTCGGGTGTGGGCAGAAGGAGGACTTGGCTTGTGGGCTGTCCCTCTCCGGTACAGACACAGGGCGAGGAGGAGGAGGGGGAGGGCTGGCGGGGACTCCTGCCAGCTGTGTTTGTTGGTGTCTCTGCTCCTCCCTGGGAAGCTGGCATTCTGGTTTCGAGGACAACATCAGATGCTCAGGGACTAAAGGAGCAGGTGTTCCCAGGAACGGAGCCTCGCAAACAAATTAACAGGTGTTGACTGCCGCCGGGCAGAGGTGGGTCGCGTGTGGATATGGTTTCCTGCCTTCTTCTCCTGTTGGGTCCCAGGCTCGCATCACCACGTCCGTCCCCTGCTTCTGTCAAGCCTCTCTTGAGCCCTTCCCGTTGCATCCTATGACTTAAGTTGGGACTTCTCCCCAGGCACAGGGTTCTGCCCCTTCTTCCCCAGCCGCGACTGTGAGGTTTGCTCTGTGAGGAGGAAGAGGAGGATGGAGTGAGGGAAAAACCCCTCCTCTTTCCCTCCATCATGTCCACCATCACCACCACCTTTGCTAGAATTTTCTTCCATGTCCCAGGTAAGATCAAGGGAGGGAAAGGAAACATAAATCACTGTTGCTGTGCGACTCCTCATCCACCAATCCGAGCTTTGCTCTGTTTCTGGACACACAATCCGCATTTTGTGTCTCACCTTGTGTTCAGGTTGACTTTTAAAATGACATAACTTCTCCTGCATATTCTTTGCACCACCTAGAAAAAGCATGCTGGTATGCACTCACCATCCATGGTCTATCTCTCTGTAACAGGGATTGAATCCAGGGGCACTTACCCACTGAGCCACTCCACCAGCCCTTTTTATTTTTTATTTTGAGATTGGGTCTCACTAAGTTGCTGAGGGCCTCACTAAGTTGCTGAGGCTGGCCTCAAACTTGCAATCCTCCTGCCTCAGCCTCTCAAGCTACTGGGATCACAGGTGTGCAGCACCACGCCTGGCTTCGTGATCTTATTCTTGAACAACTTTGATTCATTCATTGCAGCTTGCTTCATTCTGCATTTGACTTTTCTGGCTATTGAATTTGCTACTCGTTCTCCCGTTCATCTCCTTTCCTCAGCCTTCAGATTGGTACCAACTTGGCCGCACTCAGAAATGATTTGAATTCTCCAACCAAGAATCCCTTTCCTAGGCTACCATGGGTAGTTCCTAATGTCAGTTCTCTCTAGTAACCTTTACCTGACCCTTCCTGTTCCAACACCACACCTACAGACAGAGCAATCTCCAAGGGAAAGACTCCAGATTTCTTCTAGCGGAATCCCTGCCCTGAACCGGAGGAGAGAAATATGAACTTGGAAGTCAATGACCCCCATGGAGGAAGGTCAGAACTGTAAAACTGCAGACTAAAGCCGAATCAATGTTGAGCCGTGAGCTGACTTAGAAGGTGTTACAAGGTGCTGGTNAGTGCCAATGATTCTTTTTTAGGCAGTTACTCAAGAACTGTGGACACCTTGGTAGGTTACCAGATTGCACGGTGTTTTTTTGCACCAGGACAGTTCAGATTTCAAATCTTGGAGATTCCGAAATGATTTCACCCGCTTTCTTTGTCTTCCAACAACACACACCACACTCCCACCAATGAACAATCTTCATTGACTTTTTCTTTTCCTAGGACAGGGATGTGAATGTAAGCAAGACATTCAAATTAAAGTGGACTGTTTCATTTTAATTGACCTTTGATTCCCCATTCACGATCTCCCTCCCTGCCCACCCCGGCCTCCTCGGTCCCTTGCTGGGCTCTGAGATTCATCAGCGCCCGAGGCTCAGCAGCTGTAATTGGTTTGTAACTTCCTGGAATGTCAAAGCCAAGATGGAGATTTTACGTATCACTCCACCAATTCCATCCTGGCTTTAATAATAAGTTGGCAGAAGGGAAAGCAGATTTACAGCGGGAGAGAAATGTAATCAAATTTGGAGGTGAAATGCAATAAGTACAAATGCTAGTTTTCATTTGGAAGCTTCTTAGATAAATGTGATTTCACTCGGCTCCCCAGTCGAATCCTTTGTTTCTTCCCTGGGAACAGCGGAGGGCCCGGGCACAGTAATAACCCTGGAAGGGAGAGTCTGTATCCGGGGTTCCCCACCCTGGTGCAAGTGACCCTGGCCACTGGGAGGTGCTGCTGGGAGATCATAAAAGGTCAGCTGGTGGGACAAGGTTTAATTGGGAGCCTCTGATATGCTGAATACCAGAGGGAAAAGCAGTATTAAGTCCTTGCCTTATCTATTTCAGGTTCACAGCCATGGTGTAAAGTAATATTCTTTCTATTTCATAGAGGAATAAAGTTAGGCTTAGGGAGAGGATTTTCAAAAATAGCAGAATGGGATCCTGTTAGTCTCTGGGGCCTTTCTTTTTTATCCTCTCTTGCAGAAATAACCACAGTTAATGTTTCTTACTAGAATAAATAACAGTTAATGTTTCTTGAATATTGACGTGCTGGGTTCTTCTGGAGAACTGTCACAACATCTCTGTGTGGTTGTCCACACATCCAGAGGATGATGTCCTATTTTAATATCTGGGCATCAGTTGAGAATGCTCTCTCAAGATTGATCTCCTTATAAGAGTCGGTGAGAGCCCCGTGGGAAGATGTTCACCATCATTAGTTATTGGGGAAATGCAAATTAAGCCACAATGAGACACCATTAGACATCCATTGGCAGGGTGAAAAAAAATTGGGGGAGGGTAACCAGGGATTGAACTCAGTGACCCTCAATCACTGAGTCACATCCCCTATTTTGTATTTTATTGAGAGACAGGGTCTCACTGAGTTGCTTAGTGCCTCGCTGTTGCTGAGGCTGGCTTTGAACTCATGATCCTCCTGCCTCCGCCTCTGAACTGCTGGGATTACAGGCATGCACCACCGTGCCTGGCTGAAAAATTTTTTTAAAAAGTGATAACACCAAACACTGGGAGGATGTCAAGGACTAGGATGGCCCAGTCATTGTTGGTGACAATGGAGAGTGATACAGGCACTCTCAAAAATGGACCCCAGTTTCTTATAGAATTAAACACGTGCTTACCGTACAACCCAGCAAGTGTACTCTTGGGTCTTTGTCCCAGAGAAATGAAAACTTTTGTTCATACAAAAGATGGCACAATGAGTGTTCATGGAAGCTTTCTACCTAGCAGCCAATAATTGGAAATAGTCCAAATGTCCTTCCACGGGGGCGGGGGTGGTTATGCAAACTGTGAAGCATCTACACTCTGAATTCCTGGTCGGCAATAAAAAGGAACAAGCTATAGATCCACGCAAACATTTAGATGGATCTCAAGGGAATTAGACGGAGTGGAATAAAAGCCAATCCCCAAAGGTTACTCGATACGTGATTCTATTTAGATAGATTCTTGAAATGACATAATTATAGACATGGAGGGAGACTCCATATGGTGGCTGCAGATTGGAGAACAGAGGACACTGGCTGTGGCTACCATAGTACTGGTGGTGGTGATGGATCTGGATTGTGGTGGTGGCCACATAAACCTATGCATATCAAAGATTTGAATAAAAACCACACACACACACACACACACAGACACACACACACACCTCAATACACATAAAACTGGTAAAATCAAATAAAGCTGGTGGATTATATCCATGTCGATTCCCTTTTTGTATTGAATTGTACCATATTTATGCAAGATTAAAGTTATTGTCGGGGAAAATGGGGTAAAGCAATTTTTTTTTAAAGATAGAGGAGAGAGAGAATTTTAATATTTTATTTTTTTAGTTTTCGGCGGGCACGACATCTTTGTTTGTATGTGGTGCTGAGGATCGAACCCGGGCCAGGCGAGCGCACTATCGCTTGAGCCACATCCCCAGCCCGGGGTAAAGCAATTTGTGATCTCTTGTTTTCTTAAAACTGCATGTGAAACTATAATTATCTTAAAAAGATTCTTTTGAATGGTGATGAGGGAAGTGGATAAAGAAAGGTCAAGGTACTTGCCCAAGGTCACATGCTAGGTGATTGGACTTCAGAGTCTTGAGCTCGTCACCTCTGCTCCATGCTGTTGGGACCTTTGCTTCCGGAATTTGCCCTCCCCCTCTCCTCATGGCTCTAGTGACCTGAGATTGCAAGTCCACGCTCTCACCCACACTCAGGGTGGACCTGTGAATGCTGAGTGCCATGCCCACCTGCCCCACAAGATGGAGGGGGTCATCCAGGAGGTCTGTGAGCCATGCAGGGCCAGAGTCCTTTTAGAGGAAAATATCATGGATGCTGAGAAAGAGAAAAAGACTCTTTAGTTCTGAGAGGATCACTGAAACAGAAATCTCCAAGTGCCAGTTCCCCACCACGGCAAGATGGTGTGTCTGAAGATCGAGAAAAGGGAAATCAGAGCAAGGGATGGGGAAAGAGAGGTAGAAACCTGGTGATGTAAGAGAGGCTCATCTGTGTCCATGTCTGTTATCATCCACCTAATATTCACAACTGAAGCATCCTCTCCTGGACTTAAATTCTTGGAGCAGTATATTCCTTTTGGAGTGCTCTACTATTATTTCTATTTCTTGCAACCCAAAGAGTCCCAACATAGACCTTCCCTGCCTGCAATGTGCCCCCTAACGCTTTGCCCACCATCCTGAGCCCTGCTCAGTCACGGGGGTCATTTGCTGAATCCATGACCCTGCAGGTGCTGAGATCTGGCCAGTTTCCAAGATGTCTGAATATCCCAAACTAGGCTTCCCTCTGGGTGTCCTGAGCCCTTTCTAGGGAGAAGGAAAGGGAGTCTGTGTCCTGAGATGGGAGTGTCTTCTCTGGGCTAAAAATTAGCCACTCCCCATCTGTAGACCCGTTTTACCTTGGGGATCTACACCTTTGAGACGATTTTCCACTGAAGTTGTCAACCCACCTCCAAAATAGTTTAGATCAGGACTCTGGGAATACAGAGTCTCACCCAAGTTCTGACATGGGTTGTGGGACATGGGACAAGTCACCTAACCACCAGTGTCCTCATCTGCTGCCTGGGATTTGACATCCTCCCCCCAATGAACCACACTAGGGGAGCCTGGTGGTTTGCATTTCTAATTTAGCTGGCCAGAATCTTGGATGACCATATCACTTCACTAAGTCCTTCACAGAAGGGTCAGGGCTGGGTTCTGGGAGACGCTGGGCAGGTTGAGGGGGAATGAAAGCACAAGGCTTGGTGAGGGTTAATGTGGGAAAGCACCAAAAGATGCACTTACCCTGTACCGGGACCCCTATTGTTGATCTTACCAAGGAGGCTCACCTTGTGCACACCCCAATGCTATGTGTTCCTCCGTGCAGCATGGACTTTGGGGTCCAGCCTACCCAACAGCTTGGACTCAGTCAGGCAGCTTGCACTTGACTCCCACCTCAAACATGGCATGGGAGAGTGGCCAAAGAGTGGATCTCAGAATCTCAGATAAAGACGACATCCCTTATTCAGGTCCTAAGCTCTTCAAGTCTCTTCCACAGCTTCACTGGGTACAGATTGGATGCTATCGGCAAATGGAGGCACAGAATGGTAAATAACTTTTCCAAGGTCAGAAAACCACGGAGTGGAATCGCCAGAAATTGAGCCCTGGTGTGTGTACGCGTTCATCCACGAGGCGATGGTCAAAGGCTGTTTTTATTCTCTGTCTTGATGAAGTATTTGTATGCTCTGACATTTACAAGGTAAATAGAACATGAGCTCCTAAGTCAGGAAGCTATTCCCTACCACTCTCTCTATTCAGGTGAGACTGACCTCCCCCTGATCTGGGGGTGGCCATAGATCTGGGGGTGGCCACAGATCAGGTCTGTCCAACCAGGATTCATATGCTCCAGGCCATAGTGATTAATTCAGCGATGGGCACTTAACACAAGCCAGAGCCATGAGATTTTTTTAAAAAATATTTATGTTTTAGTTGTAGCTGGACACACTACCTTTATCTTATTTATATATTTTCATGTGGTGCTGAGGATTGAACCCAGGTCCTCACCTGTACTAGGCGAGCGCTCTATGGCTGAGCCACAATCCCAGCCCCCAGATCCATGAGATTTGATCTGGGATTTTTTGATGGCCCCTGGCAGGATGCTATTTGTTGATTGGCTGGGCCTGAGTCATGTGCTCAGCTTCGAACCAATGGCTGAGGAGGAAGGGAGAAGATAGGATAGTGGACTCTCTAAGGTCACTTCTACTCTGAGTGCCTAGAGGGGGGGGGGATTGGGTCTCTGAAGAAAAGCTTACCTTAGGTAAAGGGCATGGAGCTGGGAAGGCGCTGTTCCCATGCTCCTGTCCCCATGGAGGCTGGACGGCATTCTCCTCCACCAGCCTAGCCCTGTCCCAAGACAGACCAAGCCAGAACGGAGGAAGTGAGCCCAATTTCATGAAATACAGTGGTGGGGGACACCTTCTGGCAGGCTGATTTTCAGGATCCCAGAGACCCAGGCTACTCTTGTGTGGAGTCTCCCCCACATGATCAAGGTGTCCTGTATCCAGGTCCTGAGCTGTCCCCTCTGGGTCATAGGACGGTGCTTCCATCCTGCCTCCCATCTCAGATTCCTACTATAGCTATTGCCTGCGCTTCCGGTTTCTCCACGGAGGAAATTACAAAGTGATGAGTCATGAATGTGTTTTCTTTGGCTTGCACAGTTTTTTAAAAAAATGAAATCCATTGACATCTTTGAAAATCTAGACTTCCAGGTTGTCTTAAAAAAACTTGGAGGAAACTGTAACAGGCTGAGTAGAGGTGGCCCTGGGTTAGAGGGACATGCATCATTCAGCTCCCCACAGTGACCCTGGACCACTTCAGTCACAGCTGTTGCCTGCCTGGGCTCGGTGGATACGAGGTTGGGACCCCTGCCCTCTAAGCCTGGGCCTCAGTCCGACTGCCAGCCCTCTCCCATGGAGCTGAGGTTGTTCACTGAAATGCCACCCAGGCTTGCTCTGAGCTGCCGTGCACTCCGCCACACTGTGCCCAGGGGCCTTGGGCAGACCACTAGAGGCTCTGGGACCCGGGTCCTGCAGGGAAGAGACAAGGAGATAACAGATGTGAATGTCTCAGAAGCAAAAATGCTCAGATGTGGGCTGGTGACTTGGATAGCACCCGCCACCCCCCCCCCTTTTTTTTTTGGTAGACTGGGTTTGTTGGGGTTCTGGAAAAGTTTCCAAGATGTCACAAACACAACTGGCTGGTGGCGAACCCAAAGGAGCAAACAATTTCCAAGTGCCCAATTACTTGCCTTCATCTTTTCTCAAAGGGGATGCGTTTGCCTTGAAATTTATAAGGCACAGGAAACCCTTCTCCCTGGCGACTCTAAGCAATCTTCCAGTTTTTAGTCTCCCCAAAGTATTATAAGTAGCCATGTCATGTGACTAGATAGGACAAGGGGGTGGGGAAGGAATGCATGCAATCAGGAGACCAAAGACAAATCGATGCGCTGTTTTTCCTGGGGATAGGAGGTCCCCATTTTCTCACTCTGAACTCTTCATCATTTCAGGATTTTTTAAGACCTGCTCATCATTTTGGAAGGCTGTGTGCTTTTCACGAACCATGTGGTGCTTGGGTCCCTCCGCTAAGGTCTGACCTTAAGAATGGAGACCAGCACTGAATGGATCCTTCATACCTGGGGCGGGGGCCTGGATCTATGGTCTAGACACCACCCTGGAGTTACTGAGTCCAGGAATCTGCACGGTTACCAAGCCAAACCTTCATGTGGCAAACCATACTCACATGAAAGATTGAGATGAACTGATTCACACTCTAAATGTTAGAAGAAAGCTTTAACAATATATAGGCGGTGGACATTGAGGTTTTCACTAGATGGCTCTGTTTCCTAGACAAGGCTGCTCTCCGCAGTGTTGAAGGCTGGGACCTGAGGCTGCAAAAGCATTGAGAGATTAGGGTGTTCCCAGACCTGTCAATAGGAATTTCAAATAAAAACAATAGGAAAGAGTAAAACACAAGTCTACACGTTGAGATGGCTTTCTTCTGGAGGTGCAAATTAGGAAATGTTGAATGAATATGTTTATTGAAACAGAAACAGTCTTATTCTAGGGATGCTGCTGTGTTGGCTCATGCCCCATGATGATCCTTGTTCAGCCTCCCGAGTCGTCTGGCTCTGGTATCCTTTATTCATTCAATAAACATGCAACAAAGGTTTATTGAGCACAGCAGCTAACAAATAAGCAAACCCCTTTGCCTCTGTGGAGCTCACATTCAGGTGATGGGGAAACAGGGAATAAACAGAGAAGATATGCAAGCTGCATGGCATGGTAAGAGAGATAAGGGCTCTGCGGGGAATGGGCATAGAAGTTCCCGGGGCTGAGTGATCAGGGAGGACTTTCCAGAAGGTCAGAAGTTTGTTTTTTGTTGTTTTTTTTTTTTTATACTAAGGATTGTGCTCAGGGGCATGCAATCACTAAGCCCCATCCCCAGCCCTATTTTGTATTTTACTTAGAGACAGGGTCTCACTGAGTTGCCTATAGTCTCGCTTTTGCTGAGGCTGGCTTTGAACTCAAGATCCTCCTGCCTCAGCCTCCAGAGCTGTTAAGGTCTGTAAACAAGTCTGGATGGCGCCTGGCATTTTGCCAGGGGGAGTGGTTTGTGAGGTGGAGCCAGCGAGCCATTAAGTGTGGAGATTTCTTATTGGTTGACTGCTGTATCTAGTTTATGTTAATTAGATAAGCTGTGTGGAATGTATAAATACCGCTCCTGTCCTACAATAAACGGTTCCCACTCCTGCTGTATCAACGTACACAAGTTGTTCGTCAGCCCCCGGTTATTTTGCTGCAGCCGGACTGCAGCACAGAGCCACTGGGATTACAGGCATGTGCCACTGTGCCCAGCCCTAAGGTCAGATTTAAGTCCTGAAAGGGGCAAGCAAGAAAGCCGCATGGCCCTGGAAGAAGAGGGTCCGGACAGAGGGGACAGAATTTTGCCTGACTCTGGCGCAGCCATGACATGGCCCGCAGCCCTCAGGGAGAAGCCTTGCGTTCCCCTCATAACCCAGAGGTAAGCTCTTATCTCATTGTTGACAGTTAACTTGTTCCCCACGGTTGGGAGGCCACAGGGGCTGTCACCCAGACTCTGCTCACAGTTGCCACGTTCTCCTGGGGGCTCACGTCAGATCTGTCAAGTGAGCATCAGTTTGCTCTGTGCCTGGACCCGTGCCAGGCATCTGAAGCTCAGAGACTGGTGGGAAAACCAGACCAGGAACTCGAGAACTTGCTAAATATGAGACGCAGAGAAGGGACGTCTCACTCAGCCTTGGGGCCGGGGGTCACCTTTGTGACGTTCGCTCATCATGGCCCCTCACCTCCCTCCGTACTCTGGACTCTCTGGTTCTTCCAGGTCTTGAAGGTATCAAGTCCTTGCTTAGGGATTTGGCTTTCCCTTGCTTTGTCTGGTGACCACCCTGGCTCCAGGAAAATGTCCTTCCCTGACTGCTCCGCAGCCTGGGTCACCGCCACGTGTGCAGCCTCCTCTATTTCCTTCTGAGATCCTTGGGCACTGGTGTTAACACTCCTTTCTCCACGGACGTTGGGACTCAGTTTCTTTCATTTGTCCCTCCACCTCCAGGGCCTGACACATAGAAGGTTCTAGATCAATACAGATGAAGACAATTTCCAAACGATGGATGGTTGAACAACCCCTGCTCTCTGGCAGGGTTTCCTCCAGCCTCACCCCCTTCTGCCTGCCCCTTGGTCCCGCTCAGAACACTCCTGGATGCCCTCACTGCCCCGGAGAAGCTTGTCCTCGGTCCTACAAGACCCAAGCAGTGTCATGGTCAAGACTATGGACTGGGGCATCCAGACAGGCTTGCTTGGGTCTCTGCCTCTGCCGCTTGCAAACTGGGTGAGTTAATTAAACTCTCTGAGCCCCAGCCTCAGTTTCCCCACCTGAGCAGAGAGTGCATCCCATCAGCAGCCACGTGGTTATTCTTCCAAACAACGGTTACTAGATCCTTCTCTCTGGAGGGGTTGCTTATACCACCGCCTGCCTTAGATGAGAGCCCGGGGCCGGGCTGGAGGCCCCTGGGGACCCCCCAACAGAGACCTAACAAAATGAAAAAGTCCAAACTCAGTGATTGTGCCCCTGGGGACCCTGAGTCAATGATCCGGGGACAGTTAATGAGCTCCCTTCTCTGCTCTCCCCCTTTGCAGGTGGTCGGGTGGCCATGCAGACCCAGCGGCTGCTCCCCGCACCTGCCCACCCCACTCATTCCAATTCCTTTGCAGTGTCCTAAAAAGCTAACGAGGCTGAAATCACTCCTTCCACCGCCCTGAAACTCCCGGGCCATTATTCAGTGTTCTCTGAGGCCCCGACCTCCTCCCCGCCGCCCAGCCCTCTCCATCTGTTGGGGTGCTCTCAGGGCTTGGCAATGGGAAGTGCAGAGATGGTCTCTTCTGTGCCGGGTCTGCCTTGTTCAGGGTGGAGGACAGAGAGAGAGGCTGTCCCGGAGGGCCTGCTTTGGTGGAGAATTCCAACAGTAACCCTTCTGGCCCCTGAGCAATCATCCTGGGGTGTCACATTATGAAATAATGAATGTCCCCTGTGAGTGCCCCAGGAGAGGGGGCAGGCCATTGTGGCTCAGACCCTAGACCTGGGATCAGGACGCCTGGGTTCAAATCTTGGCCCCACTCTTTAATAACTATGGAATCTCAAATCTCAGTCTAAAATAATATGAGCTGTTTTTCCTCCTTTCTTTTTTTCTGGGTGCTGGGGATTGAACCGAGGGCCTTCGTGTGTGCTAAGCATGGACTCGACCTCCGGCCACGCCCCCAACCCCTAATGGTAGCTTTGGTTTCACGTACAGCCTGTTCTTGGTGGCCGGCCTTTGTTCATAAGCCCACAAGCTAATAATAATAATACTAGCTAACGTTCATTGAGAACCAAACAATGCTTCTTGATTAATTAATCTAATCTCCACAGGACAGACACGTTAATGGGTAACTTTTGGGGGGTATTCAGGGATGTGCCTAATCTAAGGTTGGATACCGAAGCCCAGGACTCCGGGGCATTATTTGGAGGAGTGAGTGGCATGCAGACAGGGGACTGTGATAAGGACATTTTAAGGATTCATCTCCAGGATCAGAGCAGAGGGGACACTGTGTCCTCAGGCCAGCCCCATGGACTGAGGGGGTGTGAACCTGAGGGACAGAAGTATATTCTTTGTGTTTTTAGTAACGCGTGTTTCATTTCTGTATCTTTATATCCATGCTTTTGGATTTCTCAGCCTTCAGAATCATGAGCTAAAGAAACCTCTATTCCTTAATAATTACTTGGTCTCAGGTGCCAGGGATTGAACCCTCGGGTGCTTAACCACTGAGCCACATCCTCAGCCCTTCCTGTGTTTTATTGTGAGACAGGGTTTTGCTAAGTTACTTCTAGCCTCTCTAAGTGGCCCAGGCTGGCTTTGAACTCACGATCCTCCTGCCTCAGCCTCCTGAGCCGCTGGGATGACAGGCGGGAACTACCTTGCCCAGCCCATCTCTTGAACTTGAGGGTTGGTATTGGTTTCGGTACCTCACACCCCAACCCCTCAGCCGTTGTCAGACCTCACAGCAGCCCTGGTGAGGGGTCCTCATGCACACAAGGTGTCCTCCAAAGGTTCACATGTTAGAAAAGGAATCCCCAAAAGTTACATGTCAATGGCATTTTCCGGGGACTTAGGGAGGTAATTAGGTTGGTTCAGATCCTGAGAGTGGGGACCCCGTGGTGGCATTAGTGGCCGGGCTTGCTCTGTCTCACCGTGTGATGCCCTCTGCACATTATGCTGCTGCAGGAAGACCCTTACCAGATGCTGGCACCAAGCTCTTGGACTTGCCAGCCTTTAGAAGCATGAGTTCAATAAACCTTTTTTTCCTTATAATTACTTGGTCTCCGGTATTTTGTTATAACAAGAGAAAATGGACCAAGGCAGGTCAATAACCCACAATGTATTGACTTTGCCTCCTTCCCTCTTCCTCTCTTTTCTTTTTTCACTCCTGTAAGGTCAGGCAACGGTGACCAAAAGGAGTCAGATTTTAAAAGGCCGCTGAACGAGGCTTTATTGAGACTCCACTCCCAGGAGAAACCCTTAGACCAGGAGCGTGAGAAGAGGGTCTGAGAAGTGCTCTGGGGCTGGACTGGACTGGAATTTTTATGGGCTTAGGGCGTGCAGGGAGCCCTTGGGACAGGAAAAGGGGTTTTTAGAGTCCCTTGTCCTACTGGGGTTGGTCAGAGGGAGCTGGCTAAGATCCAGGATTGGCCGGGAGATCCCGCTGATTGACAGGCAGTTCCATTGGTGCCTGATTGGTGTTTCTTTTGCCTACGCGGGCTGCTTGGTGCTTTGTTCCTAAGTCACCGACCGACCTGACAATTCCTACATTTTGACATCACTTTTCAAATACCATACTGGCACCCAAGTTTTGCCTCCAGCTCTGCATTGAGGGATCCCAACTAAGACAGTCACGATGTGGAGCCCCGGAGCACAGCCTCTGGCCAGGGCAGTGCTCTCTCTGCTGAGGCTGCCACAGCATACATGGCTGGTGCCCAGGGGCCTGGGGTCCCCGGGTGGTGTCCAAGCGCCTATGACACATCTCCCATAGACTCCCAGCAAAACTTGAGGTAGTGCCATGGCAGAGACTCCTTATTGTCCTAGGACTCCGGAAGGCTGAGTATCCAGTGGCAATTACACTTCCCGGCTTCCCTTGCAACTGGTGTGGTCGTCTTATTGCCAATGGAATGTGAGCGGAAGTGAAGGGTCACCACTTAAAGGAAATGGTTTGGTTTTACTTCCTCTGATGCCCTTCTCTGGGGGTTGGCCGTGGACTGGGTGGTGGTGGTGCACGGGCTGTGGGTGAGAGCAGCATCTCAATGCAATGTGGAGCAACAAGGTCAAAGGACCCTGGGACCCCGAGTGACATTGTGGAGCAGAGTTGCCTCCCCGTGTAGCCAATGGGTGTCCCTCCAGGGCACAGGCCAGCTTAGCAGTTCAGTGGGGGGAGGGGGATTGCCATCCATCCCCATAACTGAGGCAGGTCCACCATCCACCCCTGGGATGTTACATGAGAGAGAAATACACTTTTATTCTGCTCAGACTGCAAAGTGCGTGCGGCTGTTTCAGCAACTCATCCTGCGCCCTTAACTAACGCAGTCAACAGGGGTCTGAGCAAGCGAGTGACAGGCATAAATGCTGACGCCACCTCATTCGTGCCCCGAGGCTGGTGAGGCCTGGGGACGTTTCCTTTACATAACCACCCTGTGGCGTGCTCAGCACCGCAGAGCCCTGGGAGTTAGCAAAGCTCCTGGGACACTCCTGGGACCCAGGATCCTCTTAAACTGTCACAGACCTCAGCAGTCCCCGTCTTAGACTGTGTCCCCTGTCCCCCAGTGCTGTCCGTTTCGATGCATTTCCTTCCAAGTCCTCTCCCCGCAGACATGGCTGCACATTGGTACCCGGGCTGCCTCCCGGGGAGCGGGCTTCAAAAGGAACATTGACCAGCCTCGGGGACGTGGGCGCACACAACAAATGGGCAGCAGTTCTGGAACAAACATGCCTGGCCTGTGCTGACCGGTTGTTGATCTCCGGGTGGGGGCCATTTTCCACCCCGTCGTCATTCTGTATCTCCTTGTCTGTTAAGCAGAGCCCGGTGGTGACAAGCTGTGCGATTAGTTTTCGATGACTGTGTAACAAGTTACCAGAAGCTTAGCGCAAAATGGCACCTGCTTATTATCTTGCAGTTCTGTAGATGGGCAATTTGGGGTGGGCATGGCTGGATTCTCTACTTAGGGTCTCATAAGGCTGAAATCAAGGCATCAGCCGGGCTGGGCTCTTATCTGAAGGCTTTGGGGAAGAATTTGCATCCAAGATTGTTCTTGTGGTTGGGAGAAATTTAGGTGCTTGTGGGTGTAGGACTGAGGTCCCTCCCACCTCCAGGATGCTGTTCCCCAGCTGGGCCACCTGTCACTTCCAGGATGTCACTCTCCAGTCCTCATACGTGGCCTCTCCATATGCAAAGTCAGTAATGGTGTCCTCCATCTTTTTCATCCTTTGACTCTCTCTAACTTATGTTTCTGCCACTAACTTGAGAAAATGCTCAGCTTTTAAAGGGTTCATGTGATTCTGTGGGGCCCAAAGGATACCCTCCCTTTCACTCGACTCAGAGTCAATTGATAAGCAACGGGAGTCACAGCTGCAAAATCCCTTTCGCCACCCAAGGTAACACATGGCATGACATCATATTCGGAGTCCTAGGGATTTGAGCAGAAAATCAACTTAGAATTCTGCCTGCCATGTCTAACAACCCCTTTTATCTTAGCATACTTAAGCTTCCCCTTCCCTGGGGGGAAATAAAAGTGATCTCTTGATGCCAGTTTGGGGGAAGACCCTCACAATGTCAAGGACACTTGGAGGAAGGGTGAGTAAGCATCAGGAGGATGGATGAGTCTTGGATGAAGGATGGACACTTTCTATGCGCATCCAGCCACATTCATTGAGAACCTATGGTTGTAGGGGCCTTGTATCTGGCAGGAGACAGAACAGCTCATGTGGAATTGATGGTCTAGTGAGATAGCTGATTAAATAAAGATGGTGAGTGTCCCCCAAAGAGCAATGTGGGGTTCATGGGAAGGAACCAGGATATAGAATGTCGGCTGAGCATGACAGGGCACGGATTGACATAGGGTTGGTAGAAACTATATGAGGATTGGGGACACCATCTCCCAGGTGACGTTACAACTCAAGTCCCTGCCAGCTTGTTTATAGAGAGTACTGGGCCCCCTAAGAATCGGGACTTGTCTTTGAACCCCGTGGGTCACCAGGAGACTACATGTCTTAGCGTATTGACTAAACCAGGGGGTAACTAATTCAGTGGGAATACTGACTTCACATGAATAAATGAAACTGTCTACATTCGAACAAAAGAACAGGACAGGTGTATTGACAAACGGTGCCTGTCCCTGACCCAAGGTGCCAAGGAAGGAGTAACAGGGAGTGGTGGGTTCTTGACTCTGGATAGGAAAAGTAAATATTGTATTTACCTTAGTATCTACAGTTCTTAGTACAAGGTAGGCCTTCAATAAATATTTGAACATTGGACAGATGATACATTGGTCATCATTTTGGGTTCACGTTAAGCAAAGGACATGCAAAATAACTCTGTGCTTTTTATAGACATTGCTATTGAGGACTGGGAGTACACCAGGGTGGGAGAGCACTTACCAAGCATGTGCAAAGTCCTTGATTCAATCCCCAGCGCTGCAAGATACCAACCCCTCCCCCAAACCAAATAAGCACTATTATTGAGGACTCATCCCTTGCATTGCTCAGTGTTCCTTAATTGGTTAGAGTGACAGACGGTTTTAATTTTCCCAGGGCTGAGAGAGTTCTTGGAACCCAGGACTTGGAGTTAAAACTAAGACTGGAAGGGTTTCCCCCCAACAAGAGACTTCCAATGTAAAATTGGGAAAGTCCCAGGAAAAGAGAGGTGAGTTGATCACCCCACCCTGAATAAAGACCCAGAGGGAAAAATAAGATTCTCTTGACATTCAACTAATGGATGGGATGTTGGGAAAGTCTGATTCCCTCTTTGCCTTGACCTCAAAAGAGCTCCAAGGTCAGTTTTATGGATAATGTAGATGGCCAGACAGTCTAGGATGTCTGTCTGAAATTGTTGTTTCTGCTTTGCTTTTCATTGTTTTAATTCTCTGGAAAATTTAAAACATACGGCACAAACTGCACCCGAGATCACACTGAATGACTCTTACTGAACGTACGCGAGAGATGCCTGTTCTTTTTGTCTTGTTATTTCCCTTCAACTGGCTATTTCACTCTGTGTATTTATTACTTAGGTGGCCGACAAGCCATGCCCTGTGGGCTAAATCGGGCTTGCTGTCTTTTTCATCCAAATGAATTTTGTTGGAACCATGCTCATTCATTTATACACCGACTATGACTGCGTCCGTGTTTTGATGACAGAGTTGAGTCGTTGTGACAGAGGCTATATGGCCCAAACAACCTAAAATATTTACTACTTGGGTATGATGGCTAATCTTGAGGGTTTTTTTTTTGCAGGGGGAGGGTACCGGGGATTGACGTCAGGGACACTTGACTACGGAGCCACACCCCCAGCCCTATTTTGTATTTTATTTAGAGACAGGGTCTCACTGAGTTGCTTAGTGCCTCACTTTTGCTGAGGCTGGCTTTGAACCTGCAATCCTCCTGCCTCAGCCTCCCGAGCTGCTGGGATGACAGGCGTGCACCACCGCGCCGTGCTGTGATGGCTAATCTTGATTGTCAGTTTTGAGTGCATTGAGAGACCCTAGAAAACTGGCAAAGCACATGTCTCGGTGTGCTGTGAGGGCGTTTGAGAGATGATTGATGGGCATGTGGGTCGGCGAGCTGAACGTGGAAGGCACCATTCAGTAGTCTGGGGGTCCAGGGGAACAAACAGCAGCAGCAGGAGGAAGCTCATTCAGGTGTAGTCAGTTCTTGAGCACCTGGGTTTTTGCTGCAGCCACTGACCACAGACATTAGACTCCAGGTTCTTCAGCCTTTGACCGTGGACTCAGGCCTGAGGCTCTCCAAGGAGTTTCCAGGCCTTCAGCCTCAGACTGGGCCTTTGTCATGGGTCTCTCTTCTTCTGAGGTTTCCAGGATCTTGGACTGAGCGGCCACTGGGTTCCCTGACTCTCCAGGTTGCGGGACTCGGCAGCCTCTGTGCGAGCCAATCTAGTAAGTCCCTTTTTATAACTATGTGTACATTCTGTTGATTCTGTTTCTCAAGAGAACCCTGACTAACACATGGGACCTTTACCATGAAAATTGTCAGCCGAGTGTGGTGGCGCACGCCTAGAATCCCAGCGACTCAGGAGGCTGAGGCAGGAGGATCACAAGTTCAAAACCAGCCTCAGCAACTTAGCGAGGCTCTAAGCAGTCTAGCAAGGCACGGTCTTAAAATAAAATATAAAAAGGGCTGGAAACTTAAAAGGGCTGGAGACGTGGCTCAGTGGTGAAGTCCTCCTGAGTTCAATCCCTCGTAACCGCCCCCCCCGAAAAAACAAAGAACAAACAAACAAAAACTTGTCAATTCCTGCATTATGTCTGAAACCCCTAACCCTTTTAAAGGATTTATATGTAGTTGCACATTTTACACAAACATGTATATTTCCTGTTTCAGAAGTGCCTATCTTCTCTATATGCGTATTTTCAGTTTACAAAAGCAATATATACACATTATAGAAATGATGACATCACAGAAATATGTAATACCAATTACACAGATTCCCCTTTAATTAATTCCTGTTGGTGGCCTCGTTAACTAGTTAACGACTGTCGATCCCTCCACTGTCCTTCCAGAGCATCAACCAATCTCCGTATAGCATTAAAATAACACTGCACAAAAAATAGATCTCTATGTGAGCAAATTTCTCCTGGGTAAGCATTCTTAAACTCTCCACCAGCAGCATTTTCCTGACACACTCAGACTTTCTCACTCATTGTTTCCAATATCTTTCCTCATTGATCTGGTCGAATGAAAGCCTTTTCGGTATCCCGATTCACAACAGCAACATCATTGCAAGTTCTAATTATTTCTGGTACCTCTTATTACTGTAAGTATTCTCTTTGAAAAAAAAAATGTCAGTATTAATTACTGTGACTTTAACTCTTGGGATCAACGAGGATGGCAGGTGCCAGGGGACTGTCACCTTGCTTCCAAAACGTCGCACTAAGTGTTCAGGACTTTGGCTTCTGCTGTTTTCTCACTGGCCTCTAAAAGACTAGCAGGACGTGTGTCCTCGTGCCACACACGTCTGATTGCTCACCTCCAGAAGTCTGGGTCTTCTAGGGCCTCTGGCACCACCCCGAATCTCAGAGCCTGGAGCCCTCTGCATCCCTTATTGCACCGATGCCTGTGTCCCTCTCAGTTCTCTTCTCAAACCTTCCTTAGGTGCCTCTGGAATTCCCATTCTGCAGCCAGCAAACATCCTGATATTTTCAATGTCTTTCCCAAACATGGTCTTTTATTCTCTTGTCCTAGATTAAACCCAGTGGCCCTGCGCCTCTTGTTCAGCCTTCTCAAATGCACCCCAGAGCTCTCCTTGTCACTTTCAAAATGTTCCCCCTCCTTTTACTTAAAACATCCCAGAAACCTTCCATGTAAAGCCCTCAGGTTCACCTCAGTTCGGACCAGCCGTCCTGCAAGCACTCAATGGCCGCCATATTGGACAGAAGAGCTGTGGCCTCAGCTGCTCCTCAGAGAGATCATCCTTTGTCCCATCAATCATTAGATAGTCCGGTGCCCACCTGTGGCTATGTTCTGCCCACTGTACCCGTCTCATCATCCTGGGTGTTTTCAGTACTCACAGACAACTCAGCCAAAATCGACGTCCTCGTTCCTTGGCCTTCCCACCCAGCCACCATCTGTTCCCCCTCTATTCACCACTCTGTCCTACCGCCACACCTTGGACCTCACAACTGCTGGTGACTATTCAGTCTCTGAGATCTGGATTTCAAGTGTCCCATTTTCTGACTGAATACCTTTGCTCCAAGCCAAATCCCTACTTAGCGAGACCTTTAGTTCACCCTCACCCAATGGAAATATATGCAAGCCATATATATATGCCATTTAAAAGTCACATTAAGCTGGAAGTGGTGGCTCACACCTGTAATCCCAGCAGCTGGGGAGGCTGAGGCAGAAGGTTGGCAAGTGTAAGGTCAGCCTCAGCAACTTAGTGAGGACCTAAGCAACCTATTTCAAAATAAAAAGGGTTGGGGCTATGATTCAGTGGCTGAGCACTCCGGGTTCAATCCCTGGTACCCAAACAAAACAAAACACACATTAACAAATGTAAAAGAAACAATTAAAATTAATTTTAGCAATATATTTAATCCAATAGAACTAAAACATTATTGTCCGCGTGCCCTCAATATAAAAATTATTAATGAGATACTGTACACGTTTTTTTCCAGACTGCCTTTGAAATGCACGTGTACTGTACACTTGACACATTTTAATTTAAACCAGCCACTTATCAAGTGATCCATGGCCACACGTAGCTAGTGGCTACCATGTTGGATACAGCTGCTGTAGTTCATTGACCTTATTAAATTTTTATCCAACCACTCCAACGTCCTCCCATTCTTTCTTACCCAGTGCAGATTCCATATCCTACGATGACATGATTCAAAACGTTCCTCCACTCTCTTTTTATTTCTTCACGTGGAAGGAAAGCTCATTACTGGTTGGACCGGACCATCAGTCTGTACCCTGCAATTGAATGTTACAGGAGGAAATCACCCACCTGGGCTGCTCTGCTTCACCTTATCTTGGTGGCCACAAATTTTAAAAAAAGACATCTAATGCTCCCCAGAAGCCTGATTCCATTTCCCTGGTTGAATTTGCTTCCTCTCTCTCTGAGACTCCTGTTGGGTCTGTTTTCATCTCTTCTCAGACCTCCCTGGCCTCCTCCTCCTCCGCCGACCTCTCCCTCTCAGATCCTGCCCTTGCTCCATTATTCATTAACAGACCTCACAAATAGAGCATGTCCAGAACAGCAGCCGTCCCCTCCCCTGGCTGTTCCATTCGGGTCATGGTGTCGTCATCAAGGTCGAAACCTGAGTCCTTTCTCATTCTTTCCTCACTTCTCATCCAAACTGAACCTAAAATCTGCCCGCTCTGGATGGAGCCACCATCGTCTCTGGCCCCGGCTGCAGTGACAGCTGGCTGGTCCTTTTGGTCTCCGCGCTGACACCTTGAAATCCGCTTTCTACCAAGCAGCCAGTACAGTCTCTGAAACACAGATCCTGCCATTCCCTTCCTTAGGACGACTCGTTTCCATGGCTACAAAGGTCCTCCGCGGTCTGACCCTTGCTCACTTCTCAGTGCAATCCTTCTTTATTCCTTTTCCCACGCCCTGCGTTCCAGCCACACCAGCTCCTCTCATGTTCCTTGGGCACACGAAGCTCTTTCTTTCCTTCTGGCTTTTGAGTTGCTGATCCTCTGCCTGGAAAGATCTTCCCCTGGTGGGGCCTCGCGATGGCTTCCCCTCCTTCTGCATTTTGGAGATCCTCCCTTTACAATCCCACACGAAGCTTCTCCTCCCATTCCTCATCAGGAATGAGGAAACTCTGTTTCCAGTTCTGTTATTTTCCTCCCGGCATTTATTATCTGAAGCCACCTGGCTTGTTTCTTGTTTACTTCTTTATCTTCTGCTTATTCACTAGAGAAGAGGGAACTTTGTCTTGTTCCCTACTCTTTCCTGTGCCTGGCAGAGTATCTGGCACATAATAGAAACTCAATGAATATTTGATCAAATGAATGAATGGTTGGAGGGAGGAAGGAAGGAACTGGGAGTTCTCACGTTTCAAGGCTCCTCTCCTTGCTGTGAATTGCACAGACTCATGGGATTGAACTTAACAGTCTCAGCAAGTTCATTAACTTCAGATTTGGGTCACCGAGGTTGACAAAGTGCTGGTCCTCTTTCCCCCTTGATAGAGATCATGTCTATAAATACAAGCTGGGTATTTAAGGCTCTTTAAATGGTACTAAAACAGCAAGTCTAAATAGATTGCTGTTCTGACAGGGTTGGGTCAACAGAATATATATTATTCCAGGGAGGGAGATGGGGTTGAAGCCTCCGGGGCTACATCAGATTGAGAGCTCCCAGGGCTGTTCATCATGCAGGTTGTACAAATAGGTCATGACCTAGTGGTGGTTCTGGGAACTTATCATCGAGTCCCTTAAAAAATCATGTTGGCTTCTCCATGGCGGATGGATGGGGATGGAGACAAGAGTTAGGAGACCTTTGTTTGTAAGTGGCAGAAGCTCAAATTGGTTACAGCAATAAAAGAATGTATTGACTCATGCAATCAAGGAGGCTGGGAGTGTTTAGCTTCAGGTATAGGTGGATCCAGCAGCTCCGAATTATCCTTAGCCAGGATGTGGAGTTGAATTACCCCCCTCTCCTTTGAGTATGGACTTACTTCCAAAGAACAGAGTATGAAAGAGGGGAAAAACCAAAATAGCTTGATAGTTGAGAAATCGGGCAAACACTATGTTGGTCAGGTAATGAAGGTTAATGTCCCCAGCGATGAATCATTTTGATGAATCATTCCCTGTCATCACACAATGGGAGGGCATTTCATTTCTGTAAGTGTTGTCCCTGAAGCCTGAAACTCCAGTTCAATCATTAAAGAAAACATCCAGCAAACCCACGAGGAGGGGCATTCCACATCCTGCCTGATGAGTGCCCTAGACTCTCAGTACCTTAAAAAACAAGGAAAGACCATGAAGCTGTGATTGACCAGAGACCCCTATGGAGACGGGATAACTAAACACACACCGTGTTCTCCCAGATTGGATCCTGGCACAGGAAAGGCATCGGAGGAACAGCGAGTGAAATCCCAGGAAAGGGTGGAGCTTAGTTAATAGTAATGTCCCAACGTCAGTGTCTAAGTTGTGACATGCGTAGCATGGTTACACAAGTAGTTGACAATCGTGGGGACCGGGTGATAGGGTACAAGGGACTGTCTGAACTATCTTTGCAACTTTTCTGAAATGCTAAAAATCACTGCCAAGTAGACAGGTTATTTAAAAAGTGGGATTGAGTCTCTTAAAATGACGTGTATTCATTAGCAAAAAAAAAAATATCTATGACCTTTGAAAGATTTGAAAGTTAGGGTAAAGTATACATAACAAAATTCATCATTTTAACCTTTTTAGGTGTATACCTCAATGGAATTAAGCTCAGTCACACGATTGTACAACCATGTCACCACCATCGACACACAGAATTCTTTAACCTTCCAAAATTAAGATTCTATGGCTGTTAAAATATAACTCCCTGTTCTCTCCTAGACCCAACCCTGGAAACTACCGTTCTCTTTTCTGTCTCTGTGAGTTTTGTTATGGTTTAAATATGAGGCATCCACCAAGGGTCGTGTGTTAATGCTGGAATATTCAGAGAGAGGAATGATTGGATGGTGAGAGCTGGCACCTAATCGGCCATGTAACTAGAGACAAGTGAGGCATGGCTGGAGGAGGGGGTCCCTGGAGGTGGGCTCCGGGGGAGTTCCTCTTCCCTGAAACCTGCTCGCCTTTCTCTCTCTGCTTCCTGGCCACCACAGACAGAGCAGCCCTCCGCCACCAGGCCCTTCCACCATGATACCCCACCTCACCTCAGAACCACAGCAATGCAGTTGGCCAACCTCAGACTGAACCCCGGCAACCGTGAGCCAAAATAAACCTTCCTTCTTCTGAGTTGTTCTTGTCAGACACGGTCACAGCAAGGAAAACCTAACTGCACAGAAATTGGTACCAGAAGTGGGGGCCCTGGCTGTGACTAACCTGACCCTGTGGTTCAGATGCCTTTAGGACTGGTTTGGGGGAGGAGTTTGGAAAAGTTTAGAGATTCTGGCTGAAGACTTAGAATGTTTTAAATATTCATCCTTTTAATTTCACGTATCCTAATGCACTCAAGGTTTATCCATAGTGTAGCCGTGTGTCAGAATTCCCTTACTTTGAAAGATTGACTAATATTCTATTGTTTGCATATGTAATATGGTTTATCCATCCGCTCATGGAAGGGTATTTGGGTCGCTTCCTCCCGTTGGCTATGCAAAATAAAGTTTTCCTTTCGTTCTGAGCTCTCCTTTTCCTGCTGTAAGTGCTTGTCATGGGCAGGAGGACTAATCACCCCAGTTTTTCCAAGTTCTGATTTTTGGTCTATCGGCCAGCATAATTATTATAGCATCTCCCTTTACTCTTAAAGTGTCCCAGCTTGGTTACTAAATTATGTGTCCACCCAATCTCCCTGTGCAGATCTCAGCAGCTGTGGACTCCCACCCTCCCAGCAAGGAGACAGGAGAAGTTGTCCTTTTTCAACAGTTCTGACCTGCAATGGGCCCGGCAGAGTCGGATTGAGCTCGGTGGCTGATCTCAAAGCAATAATGTGAATAAGGTTATATCATGTTTTGGGGGTATAGTAAGCATGTCCACCTTTTGTATCAGGACTGGAGTCAGCTATACCCAAACCACATTGGAGAGAGGGAGGATTTGCTTCTCAGACAAAAATCAGTGGTAGGCAAAGCACAGATGTCAATCAGATGGGGAGAGGAGAGGTCTTTAGGTGATCTACTTTCCAAATCTCCAAACTGGAATGGGGTCAAGCTGTGCTCTTCATGCTCTGCTCACACTGCTTTGCACCACAGTTAGTGTGTTAAGAATCCCACGTCCTTGCAGCTGATCTGGTCGTGGGGGTAGTTCATAGTGATCGATGGTTGCTGTTATGTTGTTTTCTTAACCATGATAGTTGGGAATTATTGTCCTGTTTGTGAGCTATAATCTATAGTTGCTTCAGATTTCCTTTACGGTTCGCCCTCGGGCAAAGCAGAAATTTATTTGTGCTGCTGGAGATATACTGTGAATTCTATCTGGTACTTGTCAATGGTCAGAGTCATTGTTACCAAGGACAGATGTCTATCCCCTATTATAAGACACCCCAGCGCCATGGAGCAGGGCTGCCAGAATTCTCAGGGTGCTGGGTTCTTGGCAAGACCCATCCACCTGGACACCTGATACAAATACCTGCTAAGATCATAGACTCCAAAGGAGGACAGCCTGTGTTGGAACCTCAGGGTTCCCCCAAAGCTGTGTGACTGTTGGCAAATTACTTAATCTCAGTAGCTTATATGGCGCCATTACAAACCCCATGTGCAGCATTTAGCAAAACCTGCTATGCATTCCTTATTCTCTCCTTCCCCGTGTACCAACCCCCAGAGCCCAGGAACTGAGATGCTCTCGGTTTTTTTTTTTTTTTACGTGTGTGTGACTCCAAATAGTACTCAACACACAGCATGTGCTTCGTAAATGATGCTTGAGTTAATTTAGCAGGAAGAAATTATAGCTAACAATGTCTTTTATATTTGGAAAGTCCTCAGTGTGGAGGGTTAATTAAAATTCTCTCTGGGTTAGAGAAGGAAGATAGCCAGGCTCCCAGAAATGTAGGCGTGGGAACAGAGGAATTCTCTTGTTAGTGAGAACATTTCAAAGCCTCTTAGCTATTAGGCTGAGTGTCTTTCTCTATTTGAAAAGCAGACTACAAATGAGTGCCAAGTGTCACAGGTCTTGTCTGCTGGCACATAACACTCTGATGAGACCGTGGCTCCTTTATTTATTTATTTTTTAAAATTTTTCATTGACATATAATCGTGCCTACTTATGGGACACACTGTGATATTTCAAGCTATATCTACAATATGTAATAATCAGCTGAGGATAAGTGGTATATCAGTCTTCCCAACCTTTATCCTTTCTTTGTGTCGGGAATATTAAAAATCTTCTCCACCAGCAATAATGAAATATGCAATTAATTGTCAACCATGGTTACCCTACGGTGCCACAAATATCCAAACTGCAATCCTGCTCCCCTTAGCCATCCTGTCTCTGTCCCCTGTCTGCCCCCTCCTGCCTCTGGAAGCCACGATTCCACTTCTCTACCTCTACAAGGTCCACTTTTTGGCTTCCCTATGTAGGTGAGACCACATGGTATTTGTTTTTCTGGGCCTGACCTATTTCACTCAACACAATGCCTTCGTGAGATGGAAATTTGCTGGGGAATTCAGTTTATTTGACTGTTTTCTTTCAAGACACCATCCTTAGAAGACAGAGGCTGGGAGAAGGAACCAGAAGGAAAAGGAATAATTAAGAAAAATAATGGGTTTCGAAATAGCATTACAACCCTATTCAGTAAAAAAAAAAAAAAAAAATGGGATGTGTTTTTCCTGCTGGATAAATAATGGAACAGAATGAGACAGGGGATGCCGAACAGAAGGCTCTTGACAAAGACGATCAATTTAGAGTTGAACTATTTCAGATGTCTCCCGGTGCCCCACTCTGCACCCATCGGGAATGGCTTATGTCTCTCCTGTCTGTCTCTTAGACTCACAGCTGCTGAAGTTTAACCAGCCTTTTCCCAGTTGGATGGTGACAGCAGGAGATGCCAGGGCTGTGGCGGAAAGGGTCCTGTTGGTGTGGGAATCGGGGGAACATCTGGGATGGAGAAGAAGTGATCGACTGGGGCTCTGACAGAAGGGAATGTCTGGATCCTCCTGGATTCCTGAGTTTCTCAAGACGGGTCCATGGCCAGAAGGAATCGCGAGACCTCACAAGTTTTGTTCATGTCATGATATAGTCTGTAACTTGGGATCAGGACTATGGAGGTCCCCAGCACACTCAAGGGAGTCGTAGACATTTGAACAGTATTTTAATAAGATACCAGCGGATCTGTCCTCTTAATTCTGTGTCAAGTGCTCATCAAAAGAGGTAGCCTAGCAAATATCACACACACTATGGCTTTGGGTGTCGGGGGGTGTTCTTTGTGTTTCCTATTTTGGGGATCTTGGTGACTTAGGACATTCAGCATAGGCTGAGTACAGTGGACAGTTTGCTAGAAGGTTCCACGGCTTTTTTGGCGGTCTTGGCCCCACGATCTCACCAGGTCTAGCCCTAGGATAGCAGGCACCTGCCCACACTGGAGTCCAGCAGATGATAAAGATTGACCATCAGGGTGGTTAGGCCAACCCTAGTGACCCAGGGCAGGGCAGTAGGCCTGAGTGTATCCCCTGGGGTGTCTCAGTTGATGTCTTGGGGTTCTGCAGGAGGGTGGAGCCCCAGTGGGAACAGAGGCAGCTCTGACCATGCTGGTGGGTCAGATGGATCTCATCACACAGACTCTGTTATAGGGTGAACTGTGTCCCCCCGAAAAGATACACTGACGATTTACTCTCCACCCAGTAGGATCTTTGCAGAGAACCAGACAGTAAATATTTTAGGCTTTGGGGGTCACATGGTCTCTATCTCAATTATTCACCTCTGCTTTTGTAGCGGGAAGGCAGCCTTGGACTGTACGTGGGCCAGTGGGCGTGGCTGTGTGCCAATAAAACTTTATTTCCAACAGCAAGCCAAGGACAGGGCTTGGGCCCAGGTGCTGTAGTGAAGGAAGTCAGGGTCTCGCCATAGAATTAGACTTCTGGGGGAAGTTTCTTCCTGATACACTTCACCCACCCGAGACCTGTTTGTTCCAAGCTCAGGTGGAGAGGTGCAGGGGCCTTAGCAGTGGCCCCCTGTCTGGGGAGTGAAAGATGAACCCTCATCATCATGTGCAAGATGGAGATAGCGATGGAGACAGTCCACTAAGGCCCTGGCTTCTTTCCCACGTGTAGAGCTTCTTCCCAAACAAAAATGGATTGAGCCGCACAGCTTGAGTCATATTGCCCTGTCGGAGCATCTCACTGCTCCACTCCAAATCCTCCCCTGGCTCTGTCTCACCCAGAGCAAAGCCAATGTCCTTGAGATGGCTTGCAAGGCCCTGTACAGTCTGGACATGGGTACTTCTTGGACCACATCTTCCTCTCCTCTTCCTTTGGTTCCTCCCACCACATTGGCCCCCCTTGATGTTCTTTGAACACACTGAAAACACTCTCACCCCAGGACATTTGTACTGACTGTTCCCTTTGCCTTAGATTCTTTCCCCCCAGTTATCTGCACAACTGGCTAGCTCATTACCTCTGTCGGGTCCTCTTGTCTTTGGAGCTTTCTCCGACCATCTTATTAGAAATGGCAATCTTCCTTTTCTCCACCTCCTCAGACCCTTCTTTCTTTTTTTTTTTTTCTGTTGTATCATTCTCTATCCCAGACACCACCATCTCACAGTCTATGCATTTAATTACTTATATGCTTGTTTGTTACCCTCCATTAAAACACAGACTTTTCAGAGGACAGAAATGCTGTTTTGCTCAAAGCTACCTCTTTAGCACCTAAAATAGAACCTGGCTCAAAGCGTATATTTAATACTGTACAATTTTTTTTTTGCAACTTTCTGGTTGATATAAATTAATCACAGAGCTTTTATGAATTCTATTATGTGGTTATACCCTCATTTATTAACCCGACTTCCTTTTGATGGACAGCATCTCCTGGTTCTATTGTTTGGGTATTAAAAATAGTGCTGCAAAAGCTAGACTGTGAAAAACTTTACAAATGACCTGGTTTTTTTTCAGCAAGGAAATTGCCAGGAAAGAGACAGACATGGGTGAGGGTGGGGGGAGAAGAAACTTGAGAGACATATCAATAAATAGCCATGTGTGAACCTTCAGCCAAGTAAACAAAGTCTCAAAAATCATATTTTTTGACATTTATTTATTTATTTATTCTAATTTGTTATATATGACAGCAGAATGCAATTGGAAGTTTCAACACAGGTTATTTAGCAATGCTAGGAAAATATCGTGAGTGAAGTTGGGGTGTGATCATGACTCGGGGGTTATGTGAAATAAAAGAATAACATTTTCACCTTTGGAGATACAGGTTGAGCATTGTTCGTGTGAAAGTCCAAAATCTGAAATCTTTTTGAATCCCCCAAAATCATGGATTTTGGAGCATTTCAGATTTGGGATCCTTCAGTGGTATAGCCCATGAAAATATTCCAAAATCTGAAAAAACCCTGAAATCTGAAATTCTTCTCCTCCTAAGAGTTTTGGATAAGGGATACTCAGCCTACATTTAATGAAATATTTGCAGGTCAAATGATGTCTGGGGCACGGTCGCAAATAACATAGAGATAGGCAAATGAGAAAAAAATACAGCTTTCTAGAACTAAAACTGGCCATGTTTGAATAATTGATGCAGTTGGGAGGTAGCTT
This sequence comes from Marmota marmota marmota, assembly GCF_001458135.2. Taxonomy (NCBI): domain Eukaryota; kingdom Metazoa; phylum Chordata; class Mammalia; order Rodentia; family Sciuridae; genus Marmota; species Marmota marmota. The sequence goes on along the minus strand of NW_026000185.1, from coordinate 15,867,222 downwards.
TTGGGGGTCTCTTGTATTATTATTATTGTTGGCACTAGGGATTGAACCCAGGGGCACCTAACTACTAAGCCACATCTTCAGCCTTTTTTCCTTTTTATTTTGAGACAGGGTCTTGCTAAGTTGCTGAAGCTGGCTTTGAACTTGTGATCCTTCCACCTCAGCCTCCTGAGCCACTAAGATTACAGGTGAGCGCCACCGCGCCTGGCCCATTTTTGACATTTTTCATAACAAGAAAATTTAAAAATACGTAGTGATTAATAATGATTAATAATCTAACGTGTGGGCTGTGACTCATGGGTGGGGCTTTACATGAAATAGAACTGACCATAAATTGGATGGAGCGCATACTGGGTATGTGAGGTCTTCGAAGCCATCCCCTCTACTATATAACACCTAACATTTTCTGTAGTGAAGAGGGACTCTCCTGTCGGGCAGTGAATATCTTGCATAAACTCCCTAATCTTTCCCTTGATCTTGACGGGGCTGATCCAGCCCTGTTGTATGTGGTATTTGGCCAAAACCCATTTCCAGTTTAATGTACTAATTTTTTTTTTATTAAACTCAATGTTATTGAAATATAATTTACATGTCATATATAAATTCACCCGTTTTAAGAAATAAGTCAATGATTTTTAGTACCTTCACAGAATCATGCGTTTATCACCGTAATCTAGTTTCCAGAATTTCCATCACCCAGTAAGACTCTTGAGCCCGTATGCACTTCATCTTCTTTCTCACCCCCCAGACCTGGGTCCCCACCAACCTACCTTCTGTCACTACCTATTGGCCTTCTCCAGACATATGCTTTTTTATTTGGGTCTTTACCTGGAATTTTTTGACATTCTCCTTCCTACTCTATAAAAATGGTATTTCTTACTCAGAGATGCTTCTTGGCCTGTTATTACTGAACCAGTTTTTTTTTTTTTTCTTTTTTAAATCAAATCTTACTGATTTTGCTCATAAATTTAAAAGATCCAATTCCCTACATTTGGGTAATTATCGTGTCACAGTAATGTCTGTGACCCTGAAGTTACATAGAAATTAATGATATGCTAATAGGACAGTAATGATCAAGGCTCAGAAAATGTCCTGCAGGTTAATGAATGGCTTAGTGGGCAGACAGTCAAATCCGAACCTAGAGGTCAGCAGACCCAATAAGTATGTTTCTCCGTCAATGTCCCCAGGAGCAGGGCTGTCGATGAGGTCTGAGAGCTCTCTGGTGTTTTTGCAACCCCATGGCTCAAATTTGCATTATTTCCACGCCACAGATCTTTGACCCAGATCCTACGGGGCATCCATATAATGATATTGCTGAGGTTCAGTTCTTTACTTTGTGATTTATCACATCCTCCAAGTTCATTATAAAGTGTATGCTGGGGGTTCTTATATTTCGTGAGCTAGATTTCTCTTAGGATCCAGAATATGAATGCAGGACCTCATATCCAAGTTATTGGATAGTCTCTATCTATTGAATAATTTCCTATATAAATCCAGAGCCATGTGGCGATACATTTGTTCACTCATTCATTTAATAAGTACAAACTATGTGTGGAAGTTCACAGTGTAGCGGTGAAGACAGACATATAGAAATAATAGCAAAAAAACTAGAATATTCTGTGCAAGACATAATGTTGATATAGAGGGAGTCAGGATACATTGCACAGATCTTATGTTGGATTTGGGTCTCGAGGGGTAAGAGTTTGCATATGGCAAAAGAGCCAGGAACATTTTAAGAGAGAGAGAAAAAATAAAAAACATGAGGTATAAAATGAGATTTGAGAGCCTAATTATTTCCCTGAGATCCTTTGAGTATGATTTTTCCCCCTTTCTCAACTCTGAGGTAAAATGCCTTTTCTTCTCTATAGCTATTAGTGTTTAATAAGCTATAAATTTACCTTTGTATGTTGCTTTGGATATACCTCATATTTTTTTGATATGAAGTGTTTTTATGTTGCTTTCCAGATTAAAATCTGTTGGTAGAAATCTAGGTATAAAATAGATTTCTGAATTTTTCAGCAGGGCAATCTTTGTGAGCTAACTTTTACCTATTTCTCCAATTTTACATCTGGCTTTACCCCCAACACTCATGTAATAGCAATATTCAAGTTCCTGAATGAATCCTTCTCTTGATCATTTTAATGAATTTGTCCATGTTATTGTTTTCTGGGTTTGTGGACCTTTAGTCATGCTTCCCAAACACTTTTGACTTTGAGAACACTGCCTCCCTAGGAGTTTTCCAGGTTGATTTAGCAGCAAAATACATAGAGATACTAAAAAAAAATTTTTTTTAACTTGCTCTAGAAAATAATTTAATATTGAGTAAGTAAATTTGGGGAATGACTACTAAAGGCAATAAATTTTAGTTTTATAAGGCTGATATTGAGCTATTTTTATTATTGCACGTAAGCAACAGAGTAACTTGTCTCAGGAGGTTCATGATAATAAATCTTGAAACCACATCCTCAACATATGAGCATATATTTTTCTTCCTACTTTTTACAAGGCAAACTATCCTGACTCCATTTGTGGTTCTTACAGCGAAGTAAAGAGACAGATGGGATTAGGTGTGTTCAGGATGGGATGGCCATAGATAAGATACAGACCTCTTAGGTGACTTGACATCAGAAAACTTGTCTCAAGTTTCTCTTAGACTGTGTTATCCAAATACTCAGAGACAAATGAAAAAATAAATGAGTAAGATTTGCCAGTAGTCTTACATTTCTCTTGGCAGACATCTTCCTAAGAAGGCAAAGGAAACTTGGTGGCTAATACAAAATAATATACTTAGTACTCACTTGAGGCCTCAAACTGATTTATTCAGAATGCAATCAGTTGAGTATAAAGCTGGAATATGAACTTCAAGTGTTATCTGGAAAATGAACAGCTCTGTAACTTGGGCGGCTGATAAAGTTGCAGCTGAGTTCATCTAGAGGGGAGAGTATCTCAAGGGCAAAAACAAGGAACTGTGGAAATCTGTCAGGAAAGGTTTTCTAAGCCGGGCGCGGTGGTGCACTCTTGTCATCCCAGTGGCTCAGGAGGCTGAGGCAGGAGGATCGCGAGTTCAAAGCCAACCTCAGCAACAGCGAGGTGCTAAGCAATTCAAGGAGACCCTGTCCCTAAATAAAATACAAAATAAGGCTGGAGGTGTGGCTCAGTGGTCAATCCCCAGTACCAAAAAAAAAAAAAAAAAAAAAAAAAAAAAAAAAAAA